>NC_081559.1:174465560-174725726 GCF_022355385.1 Mustela nigripes | reverse complement strand
ATTTCTTTTTTAAGATTTATTTATTTGAGAGAGAGAATGGGAGAGTGGGAGGAGGGGCAGAGGGAGAGAATCCCAATTAGACACCTGCCCCCTGACACAGGACTCAATCTCAGAACCTTGAGATCATGACTGAGCTGATACTAAGTTGGATGCTTAACCAACTAAGCCACACAGGCGATCCTAATTTGACAGTTTCTTAAAATGTTAAATATCCATATGCTACATGATTCATTGATTCCACTTCTAGGTATCTACTTAAGGGAAGTGAAAAATTAAGTACACACACACACACACACACACACATGCACACACTTGTATGTGAGTGTGCATAGCCACTTTATTTGTAGTCTTTGGACTATAAATTAGAAACAATCAAGACATCCTTCACTAGTGAATGGATTTAACAATAGCAACATATTTGTAAAAATGGAGCATTACTCAACAATAAAAAGGAACAAACCATTTTTGCAGGAATCTGGATGAATTTTAAGTGTGTTTTGATAAGTGAAAGTCTACATAATAGGTGGTTCTATTTATATGACACTTTAGAACAAGAAAAATTATAGAAATGGAAAATAGTTGGTTGCCAGGGTTTTTGAGGTACAGAGAGGATTTTACTATAAAGGGTCAGCATGAAGGAAATTTGAGGTCATGAAACTGTTGTTCTGTATGGAATTATAGTAACGGCTAGATGACTCTATTTGTCAAAACCCATACATATTAGTCGGCTAGCGGTAACAATACCACAGGCTGGGTGATTTAAACATGAGAACTTTGTTTTTCATAGTGTGGAGGGTGCGGGGTATAGCTCAGGGGTAGAGCATTTGACTGCATAGTGTAGAGGGCTAGAAGTTCAAGATCAAGGTGTTAGCAGGTTTGTTTTCTTCTGAGGCCTCTTTCTTTGGCTTGGAGATGGCCACATATCCTTTGTGTCTTCATGTGGTCTTTCTCCTGCACTTGTACCCCTACTGGCTTTCTGTGTGTGCTAATCCCTCTTCTTACAAGAATACCAGTCAGATTGAATTAAGCCCCACCCTAAGGACCTCATTTTAACTTAATCACCTCTTTAAAGGCCTCTTTTCCCAATGCAGTCACATTCTGAGGGACTGTGTATTAGGTCTTCAATATATGGGGGGGTGGAGGTGGAGAACACAAATCAGCCCATAATTCTATATAATTCTATACTGTTAAGAGGAATTTTACTTTATGCAAATAAAAAATAACCAACAATGTTAATTCCTAGGTAAAGGCAGAATGATTAACATAGACCTGACAAATGAACCTGATTGCATTAAAAAAAAGTATAACCATACTGACGGGATGGGGAAGAATGAAAGTGTCCAAAGTTGCTTTGGAAAAGAGCATTTTTTTTTTTTGAAAAGAACATTTTGATTAGAAAATATGAAGACCAAAAGTTGTGTACACAAATCCTATATTATAGTTGGTAAATTTTTTGCTCACAGAAGTATGGACTAGCAATTCTGAAATTATTATATTTATATATATATATATATATATATATATATATATATATATATATGGCCTAGGACTTGAGAAGTAGTAAGTATATTGTTGATAATAAAAACAAGATCATTGACTTTTGGAGAAAGAAGTTCCATAAGGGAAGGATGAAGATTAGAATGATCCCTCTTTCTGAACTGGAGCTGTGCCAATATGGAGTCATGAATTTGTTTTAATAGCTTGGGTTTAGCTCTATTCACTGAGGGAGACAGATGAGAAGTAGTAACACCCACTCCTATCGAGCCTTATCTACTATCCAAATCTTGGTTTGCAAATGACATTCTCAAGTAAAAGAAGTCAAAGTTCTTCGAAGAATGGGTTGATTCCAGATTTGGGCTAGTGGAAATAATATAGAGTACCCCGTGGTACCATTACCTATGGAAGTGCAAAATAAAAGAAGAAGGGAGAGAGGGAAGGGAGGGAAAAGGAGAGAAAGGAGGGAGAACAAGGGAGGAAGGTATAAAACATGGGAGCATGTCAAAGGGCACAGAGGCCAGCCTGAAAGTGCTTCCAACAGAAGCACTTTGCTTCTTTAGCACTTCACTAAAACTTTAGCAAAAATATACATGATGATACTGATTTATAGCAAGGAATAAAACAAAGAGTCCATACTGAAACAAACAAGAAGAGATTATAATCTCTTACAGAAGAATTTGATGGACGTGGAAAGAATGAGGGAAATAGCAAACCACCTTTGAAAATGCCACAATAGACCTAGAGGGTATCGTGCTGTGGAGTGAGTCAGACCGAGAAAGATAACTACCATACGATTTCATTTATAAACAGAACCTAAAAAAAAAAAAAAAACAAAAAACAAGTGAATAAACAAAAAGCAGAAGCAGACCTATAAATACAGAGAATAAACAGGTGGTTGCCAGAGAGGAGGGTGAGGGGTGATGGGAAACTGGGTGAAATAGAGTGGGAGACACAGGCTTCCAGTTACAAAATGAAGAAGTCACAGGGTAAGATGTACAGCCTAGGGACTATAGTCAATAGGATTATAATAGCATTGATGGTGACAGATGGTACTTACACTTGGGGGCATCTCAACAGCATAATCTATCAACTTGTTGTATTACCATATTGTATACCTGAAATTAATGTAACATCGTGTGTCAACTATACGTCAATTTAAAAAAGCTAACATAATAACTGCTATAGACAATGTCCACTGATGAATGCTAAAATTAGTGGGCTAAAATTTATTTATTTTTTATTTTTTTTTTTTTTAAAGATTTTATTTATTTATTTGACAGAGAGAAATCACAAGTAGGCAGGCAGAGAGGCAGGCAGAGAGAGAGGAAGGGAAGCAGGCCCCCTGCTGAGCAGAGAGCCCGATGTGGGACTCGATCCCAGGACCCTGAGACCATGACCTGAGCCGAAGGCAGCGGCTTTAACCCACTGAGCCACCCAGGCGTCCCAGTGGGCTAAAATTTAAGCAGGAACAAAATATTTGCAGTCTCAAATTACCCCAAAGCACTTAGTATTTACAAAGGATAAAATAGTAACTTTGTAATAGAGACTTGTGGCTGAAATCACTTAACCAAGGGATCAAGATTAACCTCATCAGTTATAGATATAGACCTGCCGATGTGATGTCCTGAGAGTAAGTATAATATAATCAAGGTAAAACCAGCCCAGGTCTATCTAAATTGAAGGACATTATACAAAATAACTGACCAATACTCAGCAAATATATCAAGGTTGTGAAAGCAGGACTAAAAGTCTGCCAAAGAAAGGAGACCTATCAGTTATATGACAACTAAATGTAATGTGGAATCTTAAATTAGATTATAGAACAGGGAAAGAACGTTAGTGGAAAAACCCATGAAATCCAAAAAAATTCCTTACTTTAGTTACTATATTTGTACAAGGTTAATTTCTTAGTTTTTATTAATATTCTATGGTTATGTAAGTTACTAACAAAAGGAACAGCTGGGTGAAGGGTATATAGGAATTTTCCATACTATTTTGGCAACTTTCTGTAAATCTAAAATTATCTCATTTTCTCTAAAACCCAATATTTTTAAGTTAAGATTCACATCGCAAAAAAACAGATATGGATATGAGCAGACAATTTAGAAATCTAGGGATAGATTCTTCTGGGTTTCCAGCCACCTAAGGAATGGTGGTAGTCCAATTTAAGGTATGATCATTTAAAGTGTGTAAGGAAAGAATTGTAAACAGCAAAGCAGAATGAACATTGAATAGGTGACCAAGAGCTTGTGAAATCAGCATTCTTAAAGAACTTGAAGGACAAGGTAGATAATCAGCATACTGGGAGGACTGAGGCTTTAATTTTTAGGATAAATCATTCTTGCTTGTTCTGTCTTCTACCTAGAAGATTTAAGGAATAACTTCGCAGCTCTAGGCTCTGTGTTTTTGCATGTGAACTAATGGATGTCCAGAGAGTTCTAAAATATATCTTAACAAACCCTGAGACTTGGAAACATTCTAAGGAAGCACATCAGGAAATTTGGGTTATGAATTAAATGAAATGCACTGAGTTTTACATCTTTTTTTCCTTATTCATTATATTTTAAGCTCAAGTGGTTTCCCATCTGGGTTAAGAAATTGCATTGCTGAAATGTTAATATTCCTTCCCGTGGTATTATTTCATTATAATTCATTTTGAAGAAGTGTATGGTCTAACAGACTAGAAAGTCCACAGGCTTGACAGAGGTAATATACAAAACAATCTTTCTATTGGTAGAAGTTACCAATGGCTTACTCTTGATCATCAGTTGTTTTCTAGTGAGATGATAAAGTTTTAAAATCTTTAATTTTTCCCAGTGTGATTTCATTTAAGATTATACAGTCTGATCATTTAAGAAAACTGCACCAGGGAATAATATAGTTTTGGAGCAGAACTTTGATAAAGAGTCAGGAGGGTATTCCATTTCCGATTCAAGGGACAACCCCATAGACAACTTCTCTTCCTCTTTCCATTTCTATATCTTTGTCTCTTTTTCTTTGTGGATATTCTTCTTGGAAGCTTTGCAGCTGAAACACAGGTGGGCGAGTATGGAGTTTTTAGTTTCCTTTTTATGGATTTTTCTACATTACTTTAAATCTCCACTGATTTTAACAGCCTGACTGATCCTTTTATTATTGACGTCAGGAAAAGAGAAAAAGGACTGGAAAAGCAGAGAGGCCAATTATTAAAAATGGGTTTTATTATATACAGATCTATGTTGATGATTGATTAATAATAAATACTTTATACTTTTCAAACCACTGCATTATTCTTATTTTAATATATAGTATAGTGAATCTATGGTTGACTGGGTTTTTTAAATTTTTCATCTGGGTAATTTGGCAAGATGTCATTACATGCTAAAGGCATGATTATTTCTGCAGAAATACCAGATTGACAGGTATAGAAAATTAGTAAGAGAAAGGGAGAAATGGTTACTGGTTACTTTTGAAATTTACTATAAGTATACAGTTTGAATTGAAGAAGGAATATTCAGGTAACAAGTACATATTGATTACTTTCTGTGAAGGCAGCACAGAGAATGATATGCTGACAAGGTGAACAAAGTTCCACACCTGTTGGAAACTCACAACATAATAACAATACCTTCCTTTAGGTCTCTAGATAACATACAATTTTTTAAAACCTTAATGTTCTATGACATTGCCCATGATTCTTCTCATTTCTACAGGATTATCTTCCTCAGCCCCTATAGCATACATCCCGTCCAGACATAAAGCTCAGTCCCCTCAGTAGTCTTCGCCATAGATTCATGTCTATGAAGCTCTCATAAGTTAAGTAGAATTTTCAGCAGGTTTGCAGCCATAACAAGTGGTCACATTTTACACTGTGTAGGTCATTCTCTGCTCTTTACCTCTTTTTCCCTGTACTATATAGACAAATGTATCTCTTCTGACTCCTTAGCTTCAGGATTGCATGACCAAACATATTAAAGTATTTAGCTTAATAAGGGCCCTCAACTTAAAAGCATTATCCTTAGAAGGAAATCAGGATAACAAAAGCATATTGATAATAAGTAAAAAACAAAGTAATGATGATGCTGGATATTCCGTTACACACATTGCCATGCTTCCCACAGTTCCCATTCCACTTGTTTACATCATGCTGCTTCCTGACTTCAGTATTGCATTTTCCAGGGGCAGTATGAGCTAGCAGTAAAGGAAGATCCTGAACTCACCTCCTCTCATGGGCACACTAAATAGACAGCTACATATGGAACAGTTCCCTCTGAAAAGACCTGAAAACTTTCTGAATAGCTCCTCCACAACAAAGGATAAAAAGACCACATCAAGATAGGTAGGAAAGGGAGAGATGTCCTCTTGCCAAAAACCCTACCTGTGCAGCAGAGTGACTACAGTTGGGAGAGGTCTCAAAAAGTAGGAGGTTCTCTCTGACAAGTGAGACATTTATGTCTCAGCAGATAACCCCAGCTTTTGGAACCTATGCCAGAGAAATGATCTCCTAAAGCATCTAGTTTTAAGAGGTACAAACTTCCAGTTATAAAATAAATAACTCATGAGGATGTAATATACAGCATAGGGAACGTGGTCAATGATACTATGATAATGTTGTGTGGTGATGATGGTAACTAGACTTATTATGAGGATCATCTCATAATGTCTAAAAATATTAAATCACTATGACATACACCTGAAACTAATAGGATAGCATATGTTAATTGAACTTCAATTAAAAAAAAGAAGAAAAAAATAAAAAACAACAAAGCTTATGTCCAGCTGACTCAAGGGAACTGTAGTACAAAAGTAGCAATTTGAAAAATTAGCCTAGGCAATTTGAAAAATACAGATTTGGTATTCTTAGTTTGCTGGAGAGATAGGGACTTACAAAGACCCTCTCCCGAGAGAGGCACCATTGGGCACCATTTTTGCACTGTTTTTCTACCTTACTAGTGCTTGCAGGTGCACACCTTTCCTCCAGTCTCCTATTGCCTGTTAAAGCTAGCAGACCTGTGTGCTTCCTGCACTCACCAGCTGACTTGCTAAAGCTGCCAGTCACGTGCACACCACACAAGGGACTCTTGTTCACCTGGTTCTGGTGGCCAGTAGAGGGTGGGAGAGCTTGCATTTCTGAGTCCCAGAGGACTATAACAACTGGGGACTATAACAACTGTATGTATCATCATACAACTAGAAGACTGAAACACATTCCCAGTCTTCTGTAAAAAGGCCTATTTACTTGTCCTGGAGTTTCAGAATGAGGGGCAGGTTCAGGTTTGCCACACATTTAAAGGCTTTCAGGAAGCATAGGCTGGGGGATGCCATCTTGTGCTCTCCCTAGGACTTACTTCAGCTTACCAGTACCTCCCAGAAAGGAGCTTATACATTTGTGTGGAGCCCTGATTTTTGCAACTATCACGTAGGGGACAGATCACCTGGTCTGGAGGTCAGCATGGTTTATGACAGGTCCCACAGGGCTATTTATATTTGTATGTAAGTTGTGGCCTACGAGTCCAGCTCTCAATCAGCCTGAAACTTAAAGCTGACTGAGAGCCCTCCTGTGGAACCGGTCTGACACACCCTCAACAACTGGGACCTACCAAAAATAAATTAGGCTGCTTGAACAATCACAAAGATTCAGGAGACAACCAAGAGCTAGAGCAAGATTCAACAACAGAGTTCATCCCTACATAGGCTTCTCCTTCAGGACTGGAAGAGGTTGCTGTTTTATCTGATACACAGAAACAGAGAGTCAAACAAAATGAGGAAACAAGAATATGCCGAAAAGAAACTAGCAAGATAAAACCAGAAAGGGGCGGGGATAAGAACCATAATGAAGAGATGGTTAATTTACCTGATAAAGAGTTCAAAATAATGGAACTCACAGAGCTTGGGACAAGAATGAATGAATACAAAGTGATAAAAAATATGAGGTGTACCAAACAAAAGTCACAGAACTGAATAATATAATAATTGAACTGAAAATATACTAGAGGGGTTCAACAGCAGACTAGATGAAGCAGAAGAAAGGATAAGTGAGCTAGAAGATAAGGCAGTGAGACACAATCAGAGCAGCAAAAGGAAAAGGAATGGAAAAGAGTGAAGACAGCATAAGGGAAAACAACATCAAGTGGATTAATATTCACATCAGGGTCATCCCAGAAGAAAGAGAGAAAGGCGCAGAAAAGATATTTGAAGAAGTAATAGTTGATAACTTTCCTAGCCTATGGAAGGAAACAGGCATCAAGATCTAGGAAGCCTATAAAGTACCAAATAAGATGAACCCTGGGGTACCTGCATGGCTCAGTCAGTGAAGGATCTGACTCTTGATCTCTGCTTAGGTCTTGATCTCAGTGTCATAAGTTCAAAGCCCAAATTGAGTTCCACACTGGGCATGGATCCTACCTTAAAAAAAGATGAACCTCAAGTGATCTAAACCAAGACATATTATAACTAAAATGCCAAAAGTTAAAGAGAGAATCTTAAAAGTAGCAGGAGGAAAACAACTTGTTATGTACAAAGGAAGCTTCATGACAATATTAGCAGAAACTATGCAGGCCAGGAGAGAATGGCATCATATGTTCAAAGTGCTAAAAGGAGAAAACTTAAACCAAGAATACCTTGAGACAGATGAAAATGGAAATACAAAATACCAAAATCTATGGAATGCAGCAAAAGTAGTTTTAAGAGGGAAATTTGCAATGATATAGGCTTACATCAAAAAACAAGAGAAATCTCAATCTAATTTTACACCTGAAGAAACTAGAAAAAGAAGAACAAAGTAAGCACTAAATTAGTAGTTGGAAGGAAATAGCAAAGATTTGAGCAGAAATAGTTACTAAAAATAAAATTTTTTAAAAAATCAATAAAATTAAAAGTTGGGTTCTTTGAAAGGATAAAAAAAATGATAAACCTTTAGCAGGACTCATCAAGAGGTCTCAAATAAATAAAAAATAAAAGAGGAGTTACAACTGACACAACAGAAATATAGAGGACTGTAAGAGACTGCTATGAACAATTATACCAACAATTTGGACAACCTAGAAGAAAGGAAGTAATACATTCCTAGAAACATACAATCTTCCAAGACTGAATGATGGAAATATAGTAAATCTGAGTAGATCAATTACTAGTAAGGAGACTGAATCTGAAATACAAAACCTTGCAACAAAAGCCCAGGACCAGATGGCTTCATTGGTGAAATCTAACAAACGGATAGATCATACATCATGACCAAGTGGGATTTCTTCCAGGGATGTAAGGATGTTCAACATTTATAAATCAATCAATGTGATATATGTGAATAAAATGAAGGATAAAAGTTATATGATTATTTCAATAGCAGATAAGCATTTGACAAAATTCAACATCCATTTATGATAAAAATTCTCAACCAAGTAGGTATAGAGGGAACACACCTGAACAAAATGAAGGGCATTTAGGACAAGTTCATAGCTAATATCCTCAAAGGTGAACAGCTGAAAGCTTTTTCTTTAAAATCAGAAACAAGACAGAATGCTCATTTTCCACCACTTTTATTCAACATAGTATTGCAAGTCCTACCCAGAGTTTTAATTAAGTAAGAAAAACAAAGGGCATTATCCAAGGAAGATGGAAGAAATACAGAAAGGAAGAAATATAACTCACTGGCACTATTTGAAGATGACATAATTTTGTATATACAAAATCATAGAGTCCCCCCCCAAAAACTGTTAGAACTAACAAATGCGTTTAATAAAGTTCCAAGTACAAAGTCAACATACCCCGCCCAAAAAAACTTGCATTTCTATACACAAACTATCAGAAAGAAAAATTAAGAAAACAGTTACATTTACAATTGCATCAAAAATAATAAAATGCTCAGGAATAAATTTAACAAGGGAGGCAAAAGAGCTGTACACTGAAAACTATAAGTTACTGATTAAAGAAATTTGCAAAGATACAAACAAATGGAAAAATAATCCATGATCATTGATTGGAAGAATTAATAGTGTTAAAATGTCCATACTACCCAAAGCAATCTGCAGATTGAGTGCAATCTCTATCAAATCTCCAATGGCACTTTTCACAGAAATAGAACAAATTATCCTAAAGCATGTATGGAATCACAAGACCCTGAATAGGCAAAGCAATCTTGAGAAATAAAAACATATCTAGAGACACCGTGCTTCCTGATTTCAAACTGCATTACCGACCGATAGTCATCAAAACACTATAGTATTGGCATAAAAACAGACTCACAGACAATATAACAGAAGAGAGAGCTCAGAAATAAACCCACAATTAATTTATGACAAATAAGTTGAGAATATACAACAGAAAAAAACAATCTCATCCATAAGCCATGTTGGGAAATCTGGACAGCTACATGCGAATGAATGACACTAAACTACCATATCATCGTATGAAAGAATCAATTCAAAATGGATTAAAGACTTGAATGTAAAATGAAACCATAAAACTCCTGGAAGAAAATATGGTGGTACGCTCCTTGGTATTATTCTCAGCAATGATTTTTTGGACTGGACTCTAAAAGGCAACAAAAGCAAAAATAAATGGAACTACATCAAACTAAAATACTCTACACAGCAAAGGAAAACATCAACAAAATGAAAATACAGTCTATTGAATGTGAGAAAATATTTTCAAATCATATATCCTGTGAAGGGTTAACATCTGCTGTATGTACAGAACCCATAAGCGAAATAGCAAACAGAACCAAAAACAACTCCAATTAAAAAAAGGATAGAATACCTGTATAGACATTTTTTTCAAAGAAGACATATAGATGGCCAACAGGCATGTGAAAAGATGCTCAACATCACCAATTATCAGGAAAATGCAAGATCGAATCCCAATAGATATCACCCCACACCTGTTAGAATGGCAAAATAATAAGAAATAACACGTGTTGGTGAAGATGTGGAGAAAAGGGTACCATCGTGCCCTGTATGCCGCAATATCAATTCATGCAGCCACTGTGGAAAACAGTGTGGAGGTTCCTCCCAAAATTAGAAATAGAGCTACCATATGACCCAGAAATTCCACTGTTAGGTATTTATCCAAAGAAAACAAAAACACCAATTGGAAAGATGTGTGCACTTCCATGTATGTTGCAGCATTATTTACAATAGCCAAGATACGGAAATAACCTAGTGTCTATTGATGGATGAATGGATAAACAAGATGTGGTAAATATATATACAGTGGAAAATTAATTCATAAAAATGAATTAAATCTTGTCATTTACAAGCACATTGTTGGACCTTAAGAGAATTAGCTAAGTGAAATAAGTTGGACAGAGAAAGATAAATACCATATGTTTTCACCTATATATGGAATCTAAAACACAAAACAAACAAAACAAAACTCATAGGTACAGAGAACAGAATGGTGGTTGCTAGAGGGGATGGAGGTTGAATGGTAGGCGAAAGAGGTGAAGGGAGTTAAGAGGTACAAACATCCAATTATAAAATTAATAAGTAATGGAGATGTAATGTACAGCATACTGACTACAGTCAATAATATTATAATGTATATTTGAAAGTTCCCAGGAGGGTAAATTGTAAGAGTTCTCATCACCAAAAAAAAGTATTTTTGAAACTTTGGTGATAAATGACACTAGAGTTATTGTGGTGATCATTTTGTAGTATATACAAATATCATATCATTATGTTGTATACCTGAAACTATAGTTATGGCAATTATACCTCAATAAAAATTTATTTTCCTATTGAATGTCAATCATTTGTAAAAGTATCATGTGGAAAATAATATATGTAGTATAACCTCTGAATTAATATTACTTTTAAGAGAAAATATATAAATTATTCTATTTTCTGTATTCACAGAAAGATTAATCACATCCTGAAATGCATTCATTTCTCTCAGTAGTTTAATAAAAACATGATGCAGTCACTTGAGTGGAATACAAAGTAATTTTGTTCATATTTGGATTTCTAACATGTTCATATCTAGTCCTTTACCCTCTATTTCTATCAAGTATAGGTCTTTGGATTTTAAATAGCAGGCACACACACAAAAAAGAAACGAGAACTATACAGCTTTTACATCTTTTAGGTGACATGTTCCATAAACCTTAAATCTGATGAAAATTTGTGTGAGTTTATAGTATAGTTATTTGAGTCATTCTAATGAAATAAGACATGAAATTCAGAAAAGTAAAATCACAGCACATTAGAAGAAGTGTCACTTAGAAAATTTATGTTTAATATATAAATTCAACCAGCTGCCGCAGATATCATGATTTAATATAATGCCTGTAGGTTAGACATGAACCACACCTACCTAATTTTCCTAGTGATTTGTCTGCATTGGTTGCAATTTGATTTCTTTAAGGAATTATTAGGCTTGTTTTAAAAGTATTTAGATGTCTACTGTAGATGAACAACTCTAGGAAAGGAGTAAGCAAAATATCAGCTTATACATTCAAAACAGTTTAATGATAGCTAAAATATTATTTGACCGTTGAACTATAGTAAGAAAGGTAGGAAAGACAAAATGAAAGGCCAATTGCTTTTCTATTATATGTCACAGTAGGAAATGTTACAAGTATAATTGAAAACTTGCTAAAGAATAAAGGAAAGATGGAAATAAAAACTGACTAGCCAGAGAAGAATCAGTTTTTCAGATATTTCAAATACTTGATTGTTAAAGGAAATTTTAACAGAGATGAGAAGTCATCTTTATATATCATTATTATAGATATCATTTGGGGCATTAAAATATGTTGCAGTATACTCATCTGAAGATGATGACCAAAAAGAAAGGAACTTCAAGAAAGACTGCCATTGGGAAGTATCAGCTTTACCTTTAGAATTTATAATATTTAGATTCATTTTCCTGAAGTATTAAAGAATGTTGTTTTAAGTAATACAATGTATGAAGAAAATAATGCTTCATTTTTTTCTAGTTTTTAGCTAAATTAATTTTTAGTGAAATAATTACTTCTACTATATACTAAACTAGCCTTCATTAAGTATTAAATAAGAAAGCAATTTTTCTTCTATGAAAGCTGTGGGCTCAGTCTGATTGCATGTATTCAAATGCTGCTGGATTTACATATCTAGGCTCTTAAATGGATAATATGGATCCAAGTGAGAAGCTTAATGGCCCTTTTCAACATAGTTCTGGTTGCTAAGGGAAGAATGATTTTTCTTTATAATCTTAAATATAAAATTTGAGGAAATCATTTCTGTCCAATAACAATTTACCAATTTTTCACACGTATATTAGCAACTATAGCTAAGTGTTGAGGGTATAGATTTTGTAGAGTCTTTGAGACTTGGATTTGTATTCTGGCTTTTAGCCATAGCCAAAGGCTTTAGCATTTATCAGATGTGTGACCTTGGGCAAGATCCTTAAATCTCTAAGATTAGTTTTACCACCTGTAAAGTGGGCTGTGAGTGCTTTTTCACCAAATTTATTGTAAATATTAAATGAACTAATGTTTACAAACTCATTTTACATGCTTGACATATTAAGTGCTCATAAAATGGTGGGGCTTTTTTTCAACATAGTAGAAGAGTCCAATTTTCACATATCTATTCCAACTCCCAAGAAATAATAGAAAAGCCTAAAGAGAATTGGGAACATAAGCCCTGTTGATCTTTTCCATTTAGCCCATTCAGCAAGTCTTTTTCATTAGGATACTTGATTTCCTCCACATTTAGTGTTAACGTTTTGAAGATACCTGATGTACCCATTTGAGTTCTGGCACCATTTTCTACTAGAATTCCACTAGAATTCTCATTTTGCGTAATAATATTAAGGTTGTCTCCGTGTGAAGCCTCTGTCGCCAAACTGGATAAAGGGAGTCAAAAGATACAAACTTCCAGTTATCAAGTAAATAAGTCATGCAGATGTAACATATAGCATGGTGATGACAGCTAATAATACTGTGTTGTATATTTGAAAATCACCAAGTGAGTATATCTCAGAAGTACCCATTACAAGAAAAAAAAAATTTAACTATGTGTGGTGAGGAATGCTAGCTAGACTTCCTATGCGATCATCTCACAGTATTTACAAATATTGAATCACTATGTTGTATACCTGAAACTAATGTAATGTTAATTATATTAATTATTTAATTGTATTATTTATTTGTTATATAATTAATTAACTAGGTAATGATTAATGTTAATGTCAATTATATCGCAATTTAAAAACCCTTTAGTTTAAAATTAAAAAAACAACCTTTGAGGATAATCGGAATATATACAGCAAGAAAAACACATTTTTGGAGAGGAAGATATGTCCATCATTGTCCATTTGCCCTTACTTTGAATTGTACTCTATTGTAGGATCTGACCTCTGAAAATTGCATTTCCCAGGTTCCTTTGCCGATTGGCTTTAGGATTAATTTTGTCAGATCACTTCAAGAGAGCTGAAGGAGCGTAGAAGGAGGATATTATCGCTCTTTGACCGCATTTCTAGCTGTGTTACTTCTCCTCCAAGACACTAACTTGGATCAGGCAGTCTGACTCCCAGCTTTGGTTACACAGTAGCCTCTCACCCTGTCAGGGAATCTTCTTTCTCCTTTTATCAATGCCAGGGTTGAGGGTTGCCTCATTGATTCATGTTTGCAAACTGCCCCAACACTGTTACAAATTCTACGTATTGGCTTCCCTTTAATGGACACTGCGATAGAGCTATGATTTCTTGAGTTAATCCTGAAATTTTGGAGAATGGACTTGCTCTGTTGAACCAGTGATTTCCATACAGGGGCCATGAATAAATTATGAAAGAACATGATTTTAGTGCCATCCATCATAAATACCCGCTTTGTAATACCTAATTCCTTCAGATCATTTACCACTAGCAAATGACCATGCTTTTAATAGTTTCAAAATGTGGAGTAAAACATACACAGAGTAGAGGGCTTCCCATTCTTTCCAGTAATATAATTGGGCTGTCTTACCATGCCTAAACTTGGTCCCTTCAAAATATTTTTGGAGTTTTGTTGTGTATATAATTGTGGCAATATTTTTGATTTGGAAATTCTCTGAGTTTTAGTCTTTTGCTTTTATTTTCATTAAGTAATCTTTGCATTTTAGCCATTTTTTAACCTGAGAAATGCAATATCAGCTATTGCTGATTCTTTCAATGATTTTAAAAATTACTTTAATTATGTACGTTCTAAGAGGCTTCACTTATTCCTTAAAGATCAGCTTTATCAAATACTTTAATGGACGATTATCTCATACACCACCACTTTCCCTGTCTCTTGGCTGCTAAGGAAAAATTCATTTTAGTACTGTCAGAGACAAAACTTGGCCTTAGTTCTCAAAGGACTCAATTTTACCAAACCTAATTTTGTAAATGAGACTCTCAATTCTTAAATTATTGAAACTCCTATTAAGTCTGCTAAAGTATATACCCAGTTTTCAATCACTGGTTAGTTTCTCTGAAGACAAGCTTCCCGAGCTACACACTCGTCACCTCTTGTTATTTTCATGTGCTGTCTCTAGCCCTCTGATAGAGCGTTGCAGTATATTACTTGCAAAACACCTATTAAAAGTCCAGTTTTCAAATTTTTGAGCATCTTGTTAAAACTTGCACATTTTAAATTCTTTATGGCATGCTTACATGAAAACATAATCTTTCTTATCAGAAGTCATAAAACATTTGAAGATTCAAATCCTACTATTTAAGATAAAAGAAAGATTTATTTTGTATTATTCAATGGCTAGTGGCTACCATGAGACTCAGTTGAAAGAATTTCTTTTAAACATTACTCAGTTGAAAGAATTCCTTAACATACACATTTTAGACCTTGGGATTTCCTTCCATTATCCCTGCACGTTCTCCCCTTTCTGCTTAACACTCCTTAAGTCCTGTTGCTACCTTACTTCTCACTTTATTCTCTTAGCTGAGGCTAAGTCTGTATGCCTCCCACCTACACCACAAACATCCGATAATACTCTTTCTTAGGGCTTCTAATCTAAGCACTGACCACTATTCCTGGCTACCTTCCAGATCGTTTCTCTGGATTCTCTCTCTCTCTCTTTCTTTTAATTAAATGCTTCATAATACTATTTTGTGTGTGGATAAAAAGGATGAGTTTTATTTGAAACGTGAATGAATCTTATTTATCTAAATGGAAATTTATATGATTAATTCTGTGGCACACAGTGAGCCCTTAATAAATGTTAGCTACTATTATTATTATTTACACATGTCCTTTGCCTTTCTCTAAAATTCCTAAGTGAAGGTCGGGGGGGACAAAGAAACAAAGACTTCAAGGGAAAATAGAACATAGCTTTGGCATTGTGTTCAAGGATACAGAGGGCCCTTACAGGGTTCTCAAATACAAGATATAGTGGTAGAATTAGGAAGAAATCAAAGAAATAAGACTTTGTGGCTCACTGCTAGCGAAAATACTTTTGGTGAGAACTTTTGAAATTTGTAACTTTCTCTTTGTTTTATTTGGTCTTATTTTTATTTTTTTGTTATATTCCTTCCTTTTACGAACACTAAAAATCAAAGCACTAGTGTATTTTGTCAGCAACTAGATGGAAGGGGAATTATTCCTGATTCATTGATTCAGCCAGCAAAAAAGAATCCAGCTCATAATTTGTACCAGCCAGTGTAGCCAGTGATGTGAACACAAGGGGAGTAGCTGTCCTACTGCTGCTCACACAGATTATGGAGATGAAGTGGAAATGAGGAAATGACCCCCCTGGGATCAGGCTGTTAGGGTTCACATTCTACCTCTGCCACTTGCTAGCAATGTGACCTTGGGAAGTTTCTGGACTTCACATGCTTCATTTGTACAGTGGCGTTAAGAAAGAGCACTTACCACTTGTAGGTTGTTAGGAAAATCAAGTGAATACATACATAAGGAATACTTAGAACACTTGCCGCCATGTGCCAGGTGCTCAGTGACTATTAGCTTTTTGACATGAGAGTGGTGCTTCTCGAAGGATTGCATACGGGATGTTATTTAAGTGATATACAGATATTGGTCTTGTAATTATTATTCTTTTGTTTCACTATGGTTATAACTATATATACACACACACAATAGATGATACTGTCTAGATATAATAATATAGACGTAATAGGTTGATATATATAGCAGATAATAGATAATATAATACAATAATAGATATATAACATAATAGATATAAAATAATAAGTAAGAGAACTATATAATATAGATCTTTTATTTTAATATATCAGTATAACTGAACTAATATGAAATTTTCATGAACAGATGCAGTTTCCTGTTTAAATACATTCATTTAAGCAAAAAAAAAAAAAAAGTTGGTTAAAAAAAGTTCTTCAAAATCTAGAAAAGTAGTAAAGTCTCCTAATGCTCTCCCATATCTAGGTCACCTCTTCTTCCTGCCACCTAGGAGGACTTAACTTGCCTGTCTCTTGGTGTAAGGCAGTATTATGCAACTAGTTTGGGTCTATGGGTTGTGAACAAAAGTGACATGTGACATTGCATTTAATTGCCTCTGGCATTCTCTGTTAGAATCCATAGAACAATTTCTGTGAGCCAAAAGAGTGTAGTTTTGTTCAATCAGATTGGCCCTCTAGGGTTTGGAAAGGTTTTATGGAGAAAATGGCGTTTGAATTACTCTTACAGGATGCACAGGAATTTGATGGCAACAGGAGTCAAGAGACATCCAAGATGAGGAAAGAACACCCATGGACACACAGAGTGATGGAAATGATGATACATTCAAAGGACAGTCAGAAGAGGAGTGTGGCTAGACTTTGGGAACAATGGTTTGGGTTTGTAGGAGACAAGACTGGCATATGCATCAGCAGACCAGTGTATCAGTCAGGGAAGGGATAGTCCACTCAAGTGGTTGAATTAAAGGGAGTTGAATGAAAGTATGATTGCCAGGGGTATAGGCAGCTTTAAGGAAACCAGCAAGGATGAGGGCATGTCCAACTACCAGCAACAATGATGTCTCCCACTCTCCAGCCCAGAGGAATGAGGAGAGGAAGCAAAGGTCCTAAGCTCAGAGCTGTGGCTACAGGGTGGCAGAAAGAGCAGCCACTGCCAAGTTTCTACCTGGCAGGGAGGGAACAGGGAGCACTAGTGTTCTAATCTCTCTTACCTATTATCCTTACCTTGTTAACTTCCCTCAGAAAAATCTGACCTCTCTAATTATAATTTTTAAAAATGTTATTACTGAATGCTGGAACTATCTTGTGCCCTGCAGAACAAATTAGACTCTTCATACAGTGTATTTCCCTGGAACATCATCTGAGAGAGACCAATAGAAAACTCAGTTTTAAGGTTTTGAAGGAAGCTTTAGCTTTTCATGATTTAACACTTTTCTTTGAGAATTGTATATAAGTTTAATTTACTTATTTATATATTTATTTTGCTTTGCTTTTGTAAAGTATTTTTTTTTTGGAAGCTTTGCAAACTTTTATTATAAAAGAAAACTTGGTAAAATGAAAGCATAAAGTATATCATTTTTGCTTCCTGTTGCCAACTATAAAATAGAGTTCAAAAGATACTGTCTCCTTTCCTGTGTGTATTTAAGAAGCTTATGCATTTCAGAGTTTCATCTACCATTAACCTGATAGTGAAGAAAAATCAAATCCATGGAGTGCTGAACATAACCAAGTGAAAAGCATTCAACATTCCTCACATCTGATGAGTTACTTTCTTTTCTATGGAAAATCAACTTTCCTAATTAATACCTGCTGAGTAAAAATCTGTATAGGGAGAGGCGCCTGGGTGGCTCAGTGGCTTAACAGTCCGACTTTTGATTGTGGCTCAGGTCATGATCTCAGGGTCATGAGATCCAGTCCACCTGGAGCCCCCAAGTAGAGCCCTGAGCTCAGGACTCTGAGCTCAGTGGGGAGTCTGCTTGATAATCCCTCTGTCTCTCACCTTCCTTTGCCTCCCAAAATAAAAATAAGTAAATCTTTAAAAAAAGCTCATATAACCAAAGATGACTGTGTTTATGTACAGTCAAATGGTCAAAGGGATATGGTGCAAGGCAATTAAAAATGTTCCTTGGAACAGTTGAACACTTGAGGATTTTCAGCTATTGTCATTATTGTGTGTGTTTAATAGATTTATACACAGAACAGCTTAGCTGTTAGACTGGGTTCAGCCACTAGCTCTGTGGCTTTGGGCAAATATTTAACCTCTTTGCACCTCAGTTTACTCTTCTCTAATATGAGCTATTAGAGATAATAGTAACTATGCCTTTGGATTATTGTGAGGTGTGAATAAATTCTAGAAAGCTATTAACATGGTGTTCGGCACATGGTGAAGTGCTCAATGAATGTAATTTGGCATTATTGTTATTAAGCCTTTTCTAGCAGCTTTTTTTTAATGTTGAAGAATAAAAGGCAACTGAGGGGCCTAGTCACTTAAATGTCTAACTCTTGATTTTGGCTGAGGTCATGATTTCCGGGTCCTGAGATCAAGTGTGATGTTGAGCTCTATACTCAATGGGGCGTCTGCTTGAAGTTTCTCTCTCTCCTTTTCCCTCTACCCCTCCCCCCAACTCACATGTGCACACATATTCTCTCTCTCAAATAAATAAATAAATAAAATCTTATATTGAAAAATAAGTGTGTCACATTAGCCTAAGACATAATCAGTGGAATGTCAGCCTTACAGAGAATCAAAAAGTGATTTGATTGTCCTCATTATAAAATCTTGTCTTATAAGAAGAAAATAGTGTTTAAATATTTCAAACTTCTAGGTAATGTGTTTTCTTTCTTCCCTCTCCATTTTCTTCTCCTTTGACATGAAGGAATCAACAACAGTTATTGTAGGAAAAGACTTTTACCTCAGTTGCATTCTCTGAACGTGTTACCAGTCTGATAACTTTTTCTTACCCCTGTCACTGCCTCCTACCTTTCTTCCACACGAACTGCAGTTGTCTCCTAAGGGGTGTACCACCTCCTGTGTCACTAAAATTTATTGACCACAGAGCACCAGAGTGTTGCTTCTGAAACAATTTGGATCCTGTTACCTCCCTGCTCAAAACCCTCCTAAAGCTGCCCACCACATCCTGAACAAAATCAAAAGGCGTTACTCTGTGCTCTCCATACCCGGACGAACTCTATCCTTATTTTCTACCATCTTTCCCTCCCTCATTTCATTCCCTACAAAATTATACATACCCCAAGACCTTTGCACTTACACTTCATGTCCTAGAATTCCTCTTTCACACTCTTTAAGGCTGGCATCCTCACTCCATTTAGGTGCTTTATTTAAGGAAGTCATTATCGGGTCACCGGGTTGGCTCAGTCAGTTAAGCATCTGACTCGATCTCAGCTCAGGTCTTGATCTCAGGGTCATGAGTTCAAGCCCTGCGTTGGGCACCATGCTGGGCATGGAGCCTATTTTAATTAATTAATTAATCAATTAAAAATTAAAATTTAAAAATGATAACAAACCATTCTCAACCATTCCAACTAAAGCAATGACTAGTATCATACTCCCTTTTCCTGTTTTTATTCAGACTGTTATTTAGAGTGCTTTTAAAATCCTTACCCTCTGTCTCCCGTTCATTCTAGCAGGTAGTCTCCATGAAGGTTGACCTGTCCACTGCCATATTCCCACTTCTTTGTGCTGAGTTACCCATATGACAAGTGCTCAATAAGATTTTGAACCAAAAAATGAATGTTCTACTTAAAAAATAACTACATGTGTACTTGTCTGAAATTTATGCACTACTTTAGGCTATTACTTCACAACTTAAACATGATCAGTGCGTGTCACAGTTTTAACCAAAACTTTGGTTATTTATTTCTATTTATTATTTCTAAGTTAATAAACAAGTATTTATTATAAGAGATGCAAAAGCATTTTCATACAGAGTTTTCATAATAAAACCAATAAATTAATACAGAAAAATTCTCTATGTTGGTACTCAATCATGGGACTTAGTAAAATGAGAGAAAAAAAGTTCACAGAATGTGAAAAGTTCACAGAGCATGACTTCGAATGAAAGCTTTCGCTGTCTAAATAGTTCTCATTGGCTTTAAGGTGGAATCATAGATCAATCATTCTTTCTTTTTCTTTTTTTTTAAGATATTTATTTATTTATTTGACAGAGATCACAAGTAGGCAGAGAGGAAGGCAGAGAGAAAGAGGGAAGCTGGCTCCCTACTAAGCAGAGAGCCCGATGTGGGGCTCAGTCCCAGGACACTGGGATCATGACCTGAGCTGAAGGCAGAGACTTAACCCACTGAGCCACCCAGGTGCCCCTCAATAATTCTTTCTTAGATAAATATCCTATCCTTGTTGACGGGCTAGAGATAGTTAGCTTGTATTCCAAAACTTTTTCCACTCCCTTGAAAAGTAACCTTCAGACTTATGTTTATTTGTAAAGAACAAGATGTTCCCATCTAGAATATAAGAACCAGCATCTTTATGGAAATCTCAAGCTAAAAGACTATATTTTCTCTCATGTGTTTCTTGTTTTGTTTTGTTTTGTTTTGTTTTAATGTGAACATTTGACCCTGCATTCACAGACGCAGGCAGGGACTGCAGTTCAAGGTGCTGCTCTACTATCCAACTTCATGTCATTTATCAGCTCGACCCTCCTGCCCCTTCCCCCAGCATTATCTTATTGGGGCTCTCCTTCTGCTTGACCAGCTGGTCACAGAGTCCCCTCTGTTCATTCTGCTCTGATCCGCCCTCCATTCTGCATCTGCCCAGGCCTGCTTAAAACATGCCGGGGATCCTTGACTGTCTACAGCCAGATGTCGAAGCTGGCTCTTGTGACACAGAGGCCTTCTGGGACACTTCCAAGGCCTGCTGCTCCCAGCCACTTTTGTTTCAAAAGGTCTTCCCTGGGATGGCCTCACCTTTTTCCCCTTCAACTTTCTTCTGAGTGTGGAAGGGTTATTAAAAAAAATGACTCATTCAGGTGGCAACATCGTATATTACAAAGAACACTTGCATTCAGACAGACCTGAATTTGAAACTTGAAACCCTTTCCCAACTGACTCAGTCTGTCATTTTAGATTATGTGCCTCACCCTCTCAGCCTCTGTTCCCTTGCTGGGGAAAAAAAAAAAAAATAAGTGGGAGTAACTATCCCTACCTCAGTTGGAAAACTATGTCGGCTGACTATGAAACACACGGCAAACACTTGGCAGGAGGTGGTGGCTGTCTTTAATAATTACTATGGCCCATGCCCCATGCCGGGCAGAGAGGATACCCTCGCTAAGTGTTAGGGCTTTTCCCACATCTTGGTGCAGACGGAATTTCATCAGAGAGCCTCTTATCCAGTGGCCTTATCTGCCAAACAAACCACCCACCCTCTGGAATAGTTAAAACCCTTTCCAGGAGCTTCCAAGTCCAAATAACTTCAGGGTTTCTTTCCAACCACATGGACTCCTGCAGAGACCAGTTGGTGGCCATGCTCTGGAATTGAGGCAGAGTTCAGATTTCTACTGCATTTTATGGACACAAACAACCCAAACTCAGTAAACACTTTCATTGCCATGTGGAGCAAAGCATCCTGAAGCCTTGATATAACACATTCTGAAGTCTTAAAAAAATCCAAAGGGGAAGAAAAAAATCATTAAACTGTAAAAATCTGGGGAAATGGTGACAGGACATGACTAAAACAGTAGTCATTGTGCTAGCAATCCTAGATAACTTATCTCGCCAGTGGTCGAGGATTGATTTGAAGCCATTGCTCTAGGGAGATGTGGGGAGAGACCCCAACAATCCTAATGCCAGCCTAAATTCCGTAAAACTACCGTTTACAATACGGACAGCCAGTCCCCATAATATGTAATCTGAAAGCACCCATTTTGTATGAGGTAGTGTACACAAATTCAGATTAAGATGCTGTTACAAAAGGGTAAGGGCTTCTTAATCGAACCTGTGACACAGCAGGTAGATTTATTCTGACAAGGTAATGAGTGATATGGCTTTGGTGGGAGTGCCAGTTAAAACCAATTATGATCATCTTGACGTGACAGGCTACTAAAATGCCTCCCAGGACTCACCCTTCTTTCTGAGGCAGATATTTTTGTTTCTGGGCATGGTTCTGATTTGGGAGGTCCCGGGTTGGTTTTTCTTTTTAGAAATGCAGATGTAGCCATTGTTTTAGAAAGCCTCCAAGTGGGTCACCCTGATTTATCCTTTTAGGACGGTTCCATTATGAAACGAGTCAGTTGCTTCCTGGAATGGGACCAATGCAAAGAACAATCCTAAACCCTAATTCACTGCAAACATTTCCCTGAATGCATGGTATTCATTGCTATTTGTTTAAACAAGGACACTGCAGTTACAGCCCAGAAAAGGAAGTAGGCATCAGAATGTGCAATGTCAAAGCATCTTTCAATTTGATTTGTACTAATTAAACTTGAACTGCATTACATTACATCATTTCCCTATTGATAAGGTGGTATCCCTATATTAAGCAGTTTTTAATGATTGTGCTTTGGGGCCTCATCAAGAAGTCTCCTACAAAGATGTAGTAGACTTCTTTTTCTCAGGAAGCCGTCTGAATACGGTAGTAGCCGCGCAGTTCTTGTCCAGCTCTCTGGGTGGTTTGGCCATGGATCCACTGTGAAATTCCATTCTTCTCCTTAGCCTTATATCTAGGTTGAACTCCACTTATCAGCCATGTTTCCATATTGTCAACTTGGTTGATGCAGCTGGGTTTAGATGAGAGGTTATGCTGGAATTAGAACCCAAGCTCTCATCATTCACCAAGGGAATGTTACTCATTGAGGAATCTATCTTCTGTGAGACACACATTCTTCATCTAGAAAATTAAGAAAATACGAGAATCTGTGTAAAC
The DNA here is from genome assembly GCF_022355385.1 of Mustela nigripes. Taxonomy (NCBI): domain Eukaryota; kingdom Metazoa; phylum Chordata; class Mammalia; order Carnivora; family Mustelidae; genus Mustela; species Mustela nigripes. The sequence goes on along the minus strand of NC_081559.1, from coordinate 174,702,466 downwards.
CTCAGTTTCCTAACTTGTAAAATGGGACTGATAACACCTATTTTGCAGAACTGACATGAGGATTAAATAGGAAAACTATGTGAAGTGCTGGTGAATGGTATGGATGCAATAAGTTATATTTTTGTTATTCTTTTTTTGTTGTTGTTGTTATACTTGCCCCAAATTGTTCTTCTTTCAATTCTGAGTGATTCACATTCATGTCACCTTTTTTCTTTGTTTGTTCTCCAGAATTTACACATCTACTGCTCTAGAGCTCTTCCATTTGTGCCTGCCTTGTACACTTTTAAGGTTTCTTGCTTACTTTGTATCCTTCCCTTTCTGCAGATTTCATAAATGGTTTATACCATTTCCCTGGTGTGGAAGAAATCACACCTGCATTGCCTTTTAGTGCAATGACTTGAACCCACCCAGTAAGTTGTTTGACTTTGTCATTTTAATTGGACTTTGTAGGTACCTTGAGACAGAAGGATGTTTTTCTTTCCCTTTCTCCCTTCCTTTCTTCCTAACATCCTTCCCCTTTTCTTTCTTTTTTGGCATTATTATTATTATTTTTTTAAACCAGTTTTTACACTTATGGTTCAAATACTGCTTCACAGTTAGAAAACGACAGAATCATTTCTGGTACATGCAAGTCAAAGCAAAAATTCATAGCTAAGGGCATTCTTTTAGAATCTTTGTAATATTTTTAAGATAGAAAGGTTCTTTTGGAAATGATTTGGATTCTAAAAGCCGGTGAACGCTCTGTGAAAAATGTATAAGTTCATTAATTGAGAAAAGCCACCCAGTTTTCTTTTTCACTCCTTCAGGACTTACCTAAAATGTTACAGAGGAAGACTGCCATCTTGAAAGAGCAGTTTGCCTTTGGAACCATCCACTAGTAGCAGGCCGAGAAGGCCAGAGATAATATATATGTCACATCTGGTTTTCTTATTAAAAATGTCCCGCTCACCATCAGCACTCTTTTAAGACTGTACAAGTCAAATGATGTATTTTGATTGCTTCTGAGTTTCTTTTATTAGTGCGTTGGCTGGTCCTTTGAATTTTTTTCTTTCTTCACTTCAGTTAATCAGTTTCTTATTTTTATCTTCCCAGAGAACTTGACTTCTCAATATGGAAGACTTTTGTTTTCTTGAAAATGCAGGGAACTATCATGGTCCAAATTGCCAAATTGTATGCTTAGTTCTGTTTTTTCCATAAGTGAAAGCTTGCATAAACAACTGGCCATCTGATTAGTATATTGAGTTCCAAGAAACAAAGACCTCATTTCTCTTCTTGTCTGTTTTGAAAACCTTATGGCTCTGCTAGTATGGAGTAAATATTTTAGGACTTCTGTATTGGTTGTGATCACTGATTTTGAAAGGATTAAAAAAGAACGTGTATGTGGATTTAGAATAGATACCTCTTATATGTAAAAATCACCTTTTTATATAGTCACATATATTTCATATTTATTCAAGTGTTATAATCTAGTAAATAAAAACTGATTCCTGCATCCATAATGCTACTCTAGGAATAGGAGAAGGGAAAAAAATGTTTTGTTTTGTTTTTACAAAAATATATTAGCTTATAAATGTAGGAAGAATAGCAAAATTCAAAAATAACCATTTTAATAACTAACTGAAGCAAATATTATCAATGGATAGTGAAACCATTGAGCACATTGTTGCCAGGGAAGAATATTCACGTGGTCTCATAATATCACCCCACAGATTACTTACTAATTACAAAGAAAGAAAGAAAAGCTCTTTTATCATGGGAAGATCTGGTTGATATGGCTTCAACCAAGTAAAAGTTAGCATCATCAATAATTGGACAATTGGCAACATTTGCTTCCTAAGATGATGTAATGGGAAATAGACAACATTATTTACATAGTATCCATGGATAATTATTAAATCTAATCCTAAGGAAGCAGTTGGACAGACTGTAAGTTGTTTTGCCTACCAACTTGCTAAGATTCTTGAACACGTTCAGCATTAATGAAAGTTGGAAACAAAAAGGTATGGCAATCAAATGCAACCCATAATCCTGAGTGGATCCTCAATTAGAAAAATTTGGGACATTGGGGAAATTTGAAAATAGAATATGTATATGAAGTAATATCGTGTCTATTTAAAATTTTTTGGATCTAAGAGTATGTGAGTGTATAGAAGAATGTCCCTGTTCTTAGGTAACGCATGCTGAAATGTTCTTGAGTGAACTTCATGATGTTCATAACTTTTTCAAATTATTCAGGAAAAAAAGCGTATGTGTAAAGATCTAGATAGATAGTATAAACTGGCAAGAAGTTAGTTGGTAAATCTAGGTGAAGAATATATAGCTGGTCATGCTTTACAAGTTTTCGATAAATAGAATCAGCTAGCTCTGCCTTTTGTTGTTGTTGGGGAACATGGCCCAAGAAAGCGATCTTTCTGGCAAGAAGAAAGAGCTTTTCTATACCTTACTGGCTACATCTCTGAGGAGTAAACAACAGCTCATACTCGGAAAATGACCTCCGGTCCGCACACAAATGATCAGATTGCCAGCATTTCCTATTCATCTCTCTTCTCCAGAAGTGCTTAGAGAGTTCAGGAATAGACAAAATTGATCCTGAATCAGAAACTGAATATTCTCCTACTGGCTCTGCGAAGATCAGAATATGGAGAGTCTATAATTCCAGTATCTTTTAATATATGACATAAAAGTGGAGGCACTCGATTTCGCTCCAGCTTTCCATCTCAGAATCTTCAGGGCCTTTACAAACTGAAGGGCAAATTTAATTTGGTTTCAAGTTGTGTACAATACTTTTTGTTTGGGAATTGCACAGCACCAGCAAAGGATTAAATAAGGCCGTTGATAGCTTCTGTGCCCGTCCTATTAAGTGTGCTGAGAAAACAGAGTCAGAGCAAATAACCTGGAGCAGGACTTTAAGGGCAAGCAGGAAGGCTACAGAATTGTTTCGAATGCTGTAATGTGAATTCGAGAATCAGGCAGCAGGTGCTTTGGCCCCGAGAACATATTTAACCAGGGATCTGAATACAAAGGATATTTTCGAAGACTTCATTAGAAAAAGCTAGTAAACAGCCTGGAATCCTCCTGCATCGCTCAGCTTCCTGGTTTAGCTCAAGCCCAAACTAAAGAGAAAATCATCTCACTTTTTGTTCTCCGAGAAGAAAAGAGGAAAAGTAATTAGGGGGATTAGTAGATAAGGTCTGATTTAGTGAGGCCAGCACTGAAGTTATTATGTTTTTTTAAAGAGGCCACTTATTTCAGTCCTACATATCTAGATTTTTATCTAACCTATAGCTTTATTTAGGGTGATAGAAAATCTCACAATTTTTGGTCATTTGCCTCTTAACACTTCTCGAGAGGAAATTTCTTTAAGCAGCTCATTTTTGGCCTGATATGAGATTTTGGTGAGGTGTTTTTGTTTGTTTGTTTGTTTGTTTGTTTGTTTCAGTGTAGTCTACAATAAATATTAAATATGCTGCAGAATAATATATTGCAAACTCTGGGAAAAATTTTGTTTTGAGCTTTTTATGTTGCAAAGAATAGCGCAAATGATAAAATATTGGATATAGTAAAATCTGGTATTATTATTTTTTTAAATATAAAGTCTAACACTTTTTTTCTACCTTGTTTCTTTTAGTATTCATTTCTGAATTCAAGCAGTTTTTTTTTTTTTTTCAAGCAGTTTTTAATAAATATATAAGGATATTTAACTTTCCCACACAGTATTTCTCATATTTGAATTGTCCTCTTAGGGCTCATATATTGATATTGGAATGCCGTTTTCCCATTTCCTTTCATGGGACTTGTTTCAACAAAGTTAGGTTCAGATATTCTAGAAGAATCTGTGGACAATTTCATTCTTATTTATAAAATGGTTTTGGAAGGGGACATTAATATAAAACAGAGTGGTAGAGAACACATTTCAGTCACTTCCCAACAGATGTCTGATCCTTTTTCTAAACTTCTTACATGGGGAGGAGTTATCATTCCTTTGTACTTTTTCACTTGACATTTTCGCAACACTTTCAGCAGGGAGATAACTTCCTGAATGAGGCAGAGAGACATTGTTAAATACTGAAATAACCTCTGTCGGAACATCTTGTCACTCAGTCCCTGATCCCTTGATTGACTTTCCTAACAGCAATTACATTGTTAGAAGGTTTTGCATCAATGTTGATTGCTAGCTTATTTTACTAAAAGTAAACTAAGCTTCTTTGACATGAAGGAATCACATGTGAATGATAGAATGAAGCTACAAAGAGAGGCTTCGTGTCATGTGTAATCCATGTGGAACATTCCCAGATATTCTGAGCAGCTTTTTCACAAATAGAGAGCAAGTTTTGTACATCGATAGGTCAGCACCTGGTGACATGTTGGAAAGCTCTAGATAACACAGTAGAGTCCAAAGGCGGCTGCTTCCCTAAAGCGCAAACCCAATGCTCAATAAATATAACTTAACGAATGTTATGTGGCATCAGAGGAGAGCATCAGGGTTCCATTAGTTTCATATTTGGTTCAGAATGTTACAAATTCAACTTTTCTTTAATGGTCATTCAGGTTCTATCTGTTATTACAAAAAGTACAACAGATATCTGATAATGATGATAAAGATAATATTTAATATTTATTGGTACTTACTATGTGCTAGGAACATGGGAGATATTTTAATTTATCTACAAAAGTAGAGTAAAACACAACAAGTTGGGAGAAAACAGACTTTATTTTGATTCTTAACTACTTTTTCACTTTTTTTTCATGTTTTACTTATGTATGCATCCTTGTAATCAAAATCTTCTCAACTCAGAATTGCAGAGTATCCACTCATCCATTTTATTTAATTAGCTGATAGGGTTAGCTTTCTTTTCCATTCATTGGCATTTGACAGTATTAGAATTCCCAACAAACTGGGAAATGTCTTCAGTGCCAAGTGAATTAAAGAAAATCCTGAATTTTTTAATTATTAAAAATCTTCATGCTGCCAGGAAAAAAAAAAACAAAACAGTATAAATCAATAGAAGACAACAATACAGCATCTCTCCTTTCTTTGCCACTCTTTGAGAATGCAACATTCTTAAAGGAAGGCAATTAAAAAATTTCAAACCACTGAAGAATCATTAGAATGAGTTTACATTAACGTTATAATGTAGGCTATTTCAGTATGGCTACCCCACAGTATAGTATTTTTATGGTTGTTTAAATGCTAAGAGTGTTCAGGTTTTACTTAAATACAATTTTATTTACACCATTTTTTATAATAAATATAGCTGTATTTATTACAAAATACATACAAAATGCATACAAAATAAATACAGTTTTATTACACCATTTTTTACTTTATATGACTGGATAATTCAGCTATCCTACCGCAGAAAAACTCCCAAGTTTTCTTTTCCCTCATCTTTGGGCTTTGGATTACGTCTTGAGTGATCATTGCTTAGGTGTGCTGTCTATACACTATGCTAAAGTCTATTTCCTCAAGTGTGTCTGTTCTTTGGGAAGTAGTTTTGGAATGCTCTGAGGTATTCAACAGAAAAATAGATCCCTCATCAGTTAAGTTCAAGAAATAGTACTTAAACATAATTAAATGTTCTTATTTGGATATTGTGTTTGATTAGTATCTTGTTTACTGTGGGACTTCTCTCAGTAGAAGTCCACTTAAATTCCACTAATTTCAGAAGAAAGGTGTTTGGGGTCTTTAATTTGACCAAGAAGAAAGGTTCCTACCTCAAAGGGCCAGAAAAATATCATAACAGAATAGGAGGACTCCTCCAAAGTCAATGACATTATGATCTGGAGCAGAGTTAATAATCAGATTGTAGATATACGTATCTGCATGTTTATTGCCTACAGCTGAACTGAGCAAAACATTTTTTCTTCTGATGGGACAGCATGATAACAAGCAAAAAAAAAAAAAAAAAAAACACAAAACAAAACAAAAAACAAAACTGCTCCAAGGTTTATTGAGGTGCAAAGTACATTTTCTGAACCTCCACTTCCCAGCCATGCTTACTAGTGCTTAGAAATAACTTCTTAAATTATGATGGTTAAGAACAGAATAAAAAATGTATGGATACATATAATATTTCAACAATTGGGCTATTCACAAAATATTCCAATGGCAACTTTGTCTTAGATGAGTATCAAGAGAGTATCTTTTATAAATTTTAATGCCAATGTAGTTAACATATAGTATTATATTAGTTTCAGGTGTACAATATAGTGATTCAGTGATTCCATACATTATTCAGTGCTCATCGTGAGAAATATACTCTTAATCCCCTTCACCTATTTTACCCATCCTCCCTTGAACTTCCCCTTTGGCAACCATGTTTATTTATTATATTAGAAGTTTTGTTTTTGGTTTTTCCCTTTTCTTTGTTTATTTCTTAAATTCCACATATGTGTGAAATCACATGGTATTTGTCTTTTTCTGACTTATTTCAGTTAGCATTATACTCTCCATATCCATGTTGTTTTACTTCATATCCATGTTGTTGCAAATGGCCAGATTTCATTCTTTTTTATGGTTGAGGAATATTCCATCATGTGTGTACCACATTCTCTTTATCTGTTCATCTATTGATAGATATCTGGGCTGCTTTCATCATTTGCCTGTTGTGAATAATGCTGTAATAAACATAAGGGTGCATATATCTTTTCAAATTAGTGTTTTCTTATTCTTTGGGTACATAAAAAGTAGTGGAATTACTGGATCACGTGGTCAGTCTATTTTTAATTTTTTTGAAGAACCTCCATACTGATTTCCACGTGGCTGTACCAGTTTACATTGCCACTGACAATGCACGAGGACTCCTTTTTCCCCCACATCCTTGCCAACACTTGTTATTTCTTGTGTTTTTGATTTTAGCCATTCCACCAGTTGTGAGGCAATATCTCATTGTGGTTTTGATTTGCATTTCCCTGATGATTAGTGATGCAGAGAATCTTTTCATGTGTCTGTTGGCCATCTGTATGTCTTCTTTGGAGAAACGTTTGTTCAAATCTTTTGCCCTTTTTTTTTTCTTCTGCCCATTTTTTAATTGGATTATTTGTTTTTTTGGTGTTGAACTGTTTAAGTTCTTTATATATTTTGGATACTAACCCTGTACCAGACATGTTATTTCCAAATATCTTTTCCCATTCTATAGTTGCTTTTTAGTCCTATTGTTTCCTTGTTGATTGCTTCACTGTTGCAGAAGCTTTCTACTTTAACGTGGTCCCAATAATTTATTTTTGCTTTTGATTCCCTTGTCTTAGGAGACACATTTAGAAAAATGTTCCTATGGCTGATGTCAGAGAAATTACTGCCTTTACTCTCTTCTAGGATTTTTTGGGTTCAGATTTCACATTTAGGCCCTTAACCCATTTTGAGCTTATTTTGTGTATGGTGTAAGAAAGTGGCCCAATTTCATTCTTTTTGCATATAGCTGTCTAGTTACCTTAACGCCATTTGTTGGCGAGACCATCTTTTTTCCTATTGCATAACCCCTGCTTTGTTGAAGATTAATTGACCAAATAATCATGGGTTTATTTCTGGGCTCTCTGTTCTGTTCTGTTGAACTTTGTTTCTGGAATTGCAATACCTCCAGTTTTGTTCCTACTTTTTATGATTGCTTTGGCTATTTGAGGTCTTTGGTAACTCCTTACTAATTTTAAGGTTATTTGTTCTATTTCTGTGAAAAATGCTATTGGTATTTTGACAGGGATTACATTAAATGCATAGATTACTTTCGGTTATATGGACATTTTTAACAATATTTGTTCTTCCAATCCATAAACATTGAATGTCTTTCTATTTGTTTGTGCCATCTTCAATTACTTTTATCAGTGTTTCATAGTTTTTCAGAAAATACAGGTGTTTTACCTACTTGCCTAAGTTTATTCCAAGGTACTTTATTATTTTTGTTGCAATTATCAAAGGGATTGTTTTCTTAATTTCTCCTTCTGCTGCTTCATTTTTATTGTATAGAAAGGCAATGATTTCTGTATATTGATTTTATGAACTTACTGAATTCATCTGTCAGTTCTAGTAGTTTTTTGGTGGTCTTTAGGATTTTCTATATAAAGTATCATGCCATCTGCAAATAGTGAAAGTTTTACTTCTTCACCAATGTAGGTGTCTTTTATTTATTTATTTATTCATTTATTTATTTATCTTGATGCCTGATTTCTGTGGGTGGGACTTCCAGTACTGTGTTCAATCAAAGTGGTGAAGGTAGACATCTATGTCTTTTTCCTGATCATAGTGGAAAAATTCTCAGTTTTCCCCCATTGAGTATGATTTAAGCTATGGGATTTTCATATGTGGCTCAAGAGAGTATCATCTGAATTAAAGTTTGACCCCTGTTTCTTCTCTGATAATAGTTATCTTTATCAATAAATATTGACATTCATCACTACCAAATTCTGTTTCTGCTTATTGACAAAATTGGTGTGATCCCAGTTAATTGTAATGGGATACAACGAGAATGTTTTAGACTTGCGTGTATATGATAATTAAGAAAGAAAAAGTACTTTTAAAATGTAATTGCAAAAAAAAAAAAAAAAAAGCATAATCTACCCAAGAACTATCCACATGGCTGCCTACACTGTCAGAGCATCCCTCCCCCGGGGAGTCGTTGTGTTGACTGGTAATGACTTCGGCTTGAAGTCAAAGACCGTGGAAGTCAAGACTAACACATGAACTTTAACCTTTGGATTAAAAAGCAAAATTTTTGTTTATGAAGATAGAAAAGAAAGTATTTAATCTATGATCAAAAGGAAGGAAGCATAATCAGAAAAAGAGATGAGATCACAGGTGCAATAATACAAGGATGAGAAGGTAGGAAGAAGGGAAAATGCAAATTTTGCAAGTGGAACAGCCAGCTGTTTTGAGTAATGTGCAAAAGGTTTTTCCCGTGACATAGCAAACTCTTAAAACTCCTCATGACACCAAATAGCCTATTCCTCTGTTATCTCTTACCTTCCATTCTTTACTCCATAAAGGGAGAATCTCAAGCACCTGTGATTTTATATCAAAATACATAATACCTTTTTTTTCTAAGCCATCTTTAAACTTTATTAACAGAGATGATGTTGACCTTCTAAATTACTTGGTTATATTATTTTTCTACAAATTGTGAAAAATATGCATCCAGATTGGAACATATGAACCTAAAAGTGGGGAAGTTTTCATATTCCAGATACCATTTGCTACTTTTACATTTCTCCAGTTACATGGCCAGCAAGGTATGTATCATACATTTATATAACTTGTATACATTATGTATAAATAATTTTTTAAATAAGAGGATTAAAAGCACTCTTAAAAGCAACAATATTGCTCTTTCTGTGAGAAGTACTAAGAAGTAAAAATCACTCAATATAATTTAACAATGGCAGCTTATTCTTATTTGAATTGTATTTATAAGATGAAGCTTCAAACTCTGCTAAGATAATATTACTGTGCATAAGAAATGAAGCAGGGCACGAGCTTAGGTCAACAGTGTGAAATGTAGTTGGCAAAGCTAAGACATATTTTCCAAAGCAAAAATCCCTGATAGAACCCCAATGTATGAAAACATTTTTTTCTACTTATAAGTTTAAATTTATAACAATTATCTATCATAGTCATTTAAAATAAAGACATTCTAACAAATAAAAATTCCAAAAATGAGTGCTACAGATAGCCAGATAAGCTTTATAATAATTTAATTTATTGATATACTTGGTCTTATTTCTACAGAATTGAATAAATCCTAAGTCACATATATAAAGAGTTGTAATGGCTTCATAGGATAGTACAATAAACGTTCTTCTAAGGTTTGCACAAAGATAAGTTTATCTGGCTGTACAAATCAGTGAGATAGTAGATATCAGCATGTTAAAATATGTGTATCATTGTTATTACATGTCTTAAGATGGTTAAAATATTCTTAAGTTCAAACTAACATTTTTGGAACACCCAAAAGAATCTCTTCAGAATTAATAGTAGGGTCCAGTCCAGTTGTAATGTGCTGGTATGGAGCCTCCTAAGAATGATTATTCAGAACTCTCTTATTGAGAATAGGAAGAAAAAACATAATGGTATTACACTCACTTATTATAGAGTTTGCTTTGGTAGTTCTATCAGCATTACTGAATCTCTCCTCTAAGAATTCAAATGCAACCAAACCATTTTTTTTTTAAGATTTTATTTATTTATTTGACAGACAGAGATCACAAGTAGGCAGAGAGGCAGGCAGAGAGAGAAGGGGAAGCAGGCTCCCTGCTGAGCAGAGAGAGCCCAATGTGGGGCTTGATCCCAGGACCCTGAGATCATGACCTGAGCCGAAGACAGAGGCTTTAACCCACTGAGCCACCCAGGCGCCCCGCAACCAAACCATTTCAATTCAAACTTACAGCTGAAGGACACTGAAAGAAATAACTCTCAAAATTACAATTATCATAGTATTTAGAGTGCCAGCTGTTCATGGCCAAGTAAAGATGGTGGACTGGGCAAAGAGAAGTAGTAGGATATAGGGCTAAAGAGGAGAGAAGAGAAGGAAGCACAATTAGAAAGAGAGATGAGATCACAGGTGCAATAATACAAGGAAAATAAGGTTGGTGTCATCAAGCTAAAGCCTACTCATTCTATCAGGACCAGTTTATTTTTTTATGTTTTAAGATTCTATTTATTTATTGGACAGAGAGATCACCAGTAGGCAGAGAGGCAGGCAGAGAGAGAGGGGGAAGCAGGCTCCTTGCTGAGCAGAGAACCCAATGCGGAGCTCGATCCCAGAACCCTAGGATCACGACCTGAGCCGAAGACAGAGGCTTAACCAACTGACCACCCAGGTGCCCCCAGGACCAAGTTTAGATGTGATTACCTCTAAGAAGTCTGTGTCAATCCACTAAAACTGAATTAGGCTATCTTAGCCTCGTAGGAGTGAACAGAAATCAGTTGTAGGTTGTTCTTTTTTTTTCCCCCCCTTCCCTCTCAACTATTCTCTTTCCTGAGTCCAAGTGTGCATATAAGGTGGGGGACCTTCTGCCACTTCTTGTCATACACTGATGCATGCCTGTATCTAACTCTAGACTCCATGTTTGTGAGGACGGCAATTATGGCAACCACATACATGAAGACCTAGTTCAGTGCTTACCACATTGTTGCTCCCAGCCATACTTTTGTGGAATGAATGAACAGTTGAAGGAATGATAGTTATTCATTACTCCATGGAAGGAAAGAGGATGAATGAGAAACAGGGGGTGAGCCACTTTGGGTAGGGGAAGAGTGAAAATAAAGTGTCCACATATGTATTAGCCAAGTGCAGTTTTCTTTGGACCTTAATTTTTGTTTTTGTCCCATCTGAAGACAAATGCTATGACCAGTTTCAATTTCCTCAGCCTAGGAAGGGGTGAGGCTCGATCACTTCTAGGGTGATTCATCATCAGATATAGCTCTCAGTGGAGGAAGTGGTGATGTTGATGATTAAGCAGAAGGCATTTCCCCCCTAGGAGAGATGTGAGAAGGAGGGCCTTGCAGTTCTGGGAGGGCTGTTTCTCATTGAGATGCAAAGTTGAGATCTTAATCTCTTGGAACATTGCAGTTCCCTGGACTGCTCAGTAAGAGACAGCCAATAAAAATAATAATGTATAGTACCTCATATTTGTGTTGCTTTTCTCAGCTCTTAGAGCACTGGCATATACATCACCTTGTAAGGGCTTCACATTGGACTTGGAAAGGAGATAGAACAGGATATTTGACAATGAGGAAATGAAAACTCAGAGATAAAAAATCCAATTTCATGTGGCTAAAAAGTGGCCAGTTTGGGATGGGAACCCCATGCTTTTCATCCAGGTTCTCTATGACTCAAGTTTTATAAATTCACTGCTGAAATAGTTGCTCTTGTGTAAAATCCCCCTTCCTAGATGTTGGTATAAGACAAGAATATAGAAGCCTTTCTGTCTTTTTATTTGGGTAACTATGGAGAGGAAAACCAGACAAAAAGCAAAAAGAAAAACAAAACAATCTTTCAGTTGAACACTACATGCTCCTAAAGTAAAGATGCATCAGGAAAAATGCATGACTTACTGTCTTAGTGTGGCTTGTGTGGTTCTGAAAGGACCTTTGCAGTAGTTACATTGTAAAGAAAGTTCTAGTGTTGCATTTTAATGCCAATGAAATGTGTGTATTGTGTGCAGCACCTTTATTCCAAAGCACTTACTAAGTGCTTTCCCATTCACCCATTCCTTTGCCCTTGAGAAAAATGAAAAAACATTCTCCCTCAAATCCCTTTGTATAATGATAGATGTGGATTTCCTGAACTTTCATCAGATGTTTCAAGATTACTTTTAAAGCTCAGAACTATGGAGACACATCTGTCCACCATCAACTCTTATAACCCCCAAATCTTTCTAAATGACCTGAAACAGAAGTTGTGTGTGTTTCCAAGTCTTGGGTCCCTTTTGTGTTATGTCTGACTATATCTCTAGCACTGCATTTTACTTCTCAGGGTATGCTGAAAAACTGAGATTTCTTGATCTGGGCACATAGAGAATTAGAAAATATTTTCCCCTTGTGTTCCTGATAGGAAGAAGAAAACAGGATTAGGGGAGATATGTCCTTCACCCAAGGATGTGGGCAGGGATGAGCCGCAGAACACCTGTGGTAGTGGTAGCTATATGTGGCAGCTAGAAGTTGAACAGAGATTTGTCTGAGAAATGTAATCTCCCCAAAGGGCAAAACATTTCCAACTCCTCCTGCAGGTAGAAGGAACAAGTAGAACTGCTAGTCAGCGGTCCCCCGTGGGTGGGCTCTGTATCATAAAATGGAAAGCTTTAAATTCATATCATATTTAGGCTGTAGTTGAAATTTTTAAAATTTTGCATCTCTTACGTGCTTTGAAACTCCCAAAGGGAGAAAGACCCTTGAAATGTTGCATATTTCCCTGTACACTTTTTTTAACCCCCAAATACATGGGTATACTTTATGATCCTGGACTCATATTAGGTTTTAGTGGTTATAAAATCTCTCACTCAATGGTTACAAAGAGTGTTACTATCCTCAGGTAGAAAGCATAAGTTTTTAGACAGTATCCCCTCCCTGGAAAATGTCGCTCACCAGTGATGTGGAGAAAACCCAGGTCCATGAGCTCGGCTGACAAGCGTGTGGCACAGATAGGACTAGAGCCCAGATCTCCTGATGTGCAGTGCTAGGGTCTCTGTACACCACCAGTGGGACCTAGTTGTCAAAGGTGAGAGTAGTAAAGAGAGTCTAGTTTACCCTTAGTTACATTTTAAAAATGTATATATAAACCAAGTTTGTATTTACATTATTTTTGAAAAATTGAGGTAAAAATGAGTTACATTCTCAAAAAGCAGATTCTTTCCACAGTGATTTAGACAGTGTTTTTCACACCATGCTGGGGGCAAGCGAAAAGGTGTAAATGAGTGCGACCAAGTGAAGAGAACAGAGACCTCTGTCCCACTCTGCTGCTGCAATTGACTGCATATTCATAATTGCTTATAGGCTTATGCCAGAATCCCCCTTTTTATATGGTTTTGGGATAGATCACCTTTGGGCTAAAAGGAGAGCTTGTGTGAGATTTGGAAGGTGCGAGTAAAGCAAAGCCATTGCTTCTGGAAGGTCATGCCCTTAGGCCTGGTGATGGACCGACGCAGGGCCACCCGGCAGGACCCAGCCCGTCCCTGCCCCCTTCTACTCTCTGTCCACCTCACCATCCTGACTGACGATTCTGCTGACAAATAGTGGTGTCAGCTGACAGCAACAGGTGACAGCAACAGGTTTCAGACCCCAGAAGGCAGTAGTAGTTACAGAGTAGGAACCGCTTCCCAGGGGCGCACATTTCTGTGCATGTCTTTGTGATCCTCCGCGGACTGGTCCCATGTCAGTGGCCAGATGTGTTTGGCTTCTTGCATTTCTCTGCAAGCTTACAACCGTGCTTCAGGTAGAGAGTACTTAATGACTGTCTCTCTGGTTCTCTAACTCCCTTCCAGGTCTTCACAGTGGATTTGTTTTCCTCACTGAATTCTGACTGATAGAGGGTCCAAAACAAAAACAGAAAAATAAATGTCAACTGGACAAGATTGATAGTCCACAGAAGTGACCCCCTATGAGAGATTTGTAAATGTGTTGCCCCCACCCCCACCCAAGAGCAAGTTAGCTTACCATCTAGTTTCTATAACCAATTTATTTCTTCAATGGGTCACAAAAATAACACCTTTTTCCTTAATATTTGTTATAACTCAGGAACTGTATGCATATTCTTTCTAATTATTTTAATAACACCTCGGTGAAGGTATCCACAATTTACAGGTGATAAAAACTGAGACAAGTGATTAAGGAATTTGCTTAAAATTCAAACAGCTAGAAAGATCTGGAGTCAGGTCCACCCCATCCCATTCTGCCTTGCGACCTGGAGATGATTCCCATATGGCACCAACAACTGGGCGGGTGACGAGCTTAGGCGTGATGGAATGATAAGGACTTGAGTTTTTCTGATTATTAGAAGCCACTGACTGCATTTCACCTTGAGCTTCTCTATTTAAGGCCTTCCAGTTATCTGTAGTATTATGTGATTATTGTTGAAGGTTTGGTCTTTTGAGTTAGTGTTTTTTATACTTGCAACCAAAAGCATCTAAACCACCACTTTGTAGGAGAGATTCTGAATCTGGAGAGCACTGTGATTCGGAGACTCTCAACAGAGCTAATTAACTGGCTTTTTCTCTCCCTGAATGACAAATTCTGTATGCACATCCAATTCCCTTCAATTTATTGGTCACCAAGCAAATTTTTTTTTGCAGAATTTATTCTCTCAGATACTTTGACACTGGGAGGCAATTGTCCTTTATACCCATTTTATGTAATCACTCATTTACAGGAAAAAGCCAAGACACTGAAATAAACCATAATTCACAAATCCGATTTGAAATAACTATTTTTTTTTTCTTATAAAACATACAGACATGTGGGGCGCCTGGGTGGCTCCGTGGGTTAAGCCGCTGCCTTCGGCTCAGGTCATGATCCCGGGGTCCTGGGATCAAACCCTACATCGGGCGCTCTGCTCAGCAGGGAGCCTGCTTCCCTCTCTCTCTCTCTCTGCCTGCCTCTCTGCCTCCTTCTGATCTCTGTCTGTCAAATAAATAAATAAAATCTTAAAAAAACACAACCAAACATACAGACATGTGTTGTAGATCTGTATGAGGAGATGGGAGGGATAGAAAAGAAAGAGGAGAAAAATCCTTATACAAACTAAACATCTATCCAAGGAAATAGGAAATTACTATATCGTACTTGTAGGCGATCACTGAATTTTAAAAACAAAGCTAACTAAGTTCTTTATTTTTTTGTTTTTTTTTTTTTTCAATTTCCAAAAATAATGGAGTAGAGGTGAACAAAAGAAATGAGTTTAGATTCAAGTCAAAACAGTCACAAATCAGTAACAGGTTAACAGCATGTCCATTGCTAAAGGCAACATACAGCCTTAGATGATGTAGGGAAGATAGACACATCCTGATTCTTAATCACATTCTAAATTCAGTCGCCCAAGATAAATCCTTAATGATATCCATTCACTCCCATCTCCACCTGAAATGGTAATTTTCAATGCCAAGGGTCCATTTAAAAGACAAAAGAGATTAGGGTGATTAGCTCTTTGTTTTTAATTGAGGTGTTTTTTTTCTCCCCTAACTGCCTTTGGGCCTATTTGACAACACCTGTAAACGCATTTCTAACATTTAAACATTATCAAAACACTGAAGAACTAGCTGCCAGTTCCAGAAATGGAGAGGAAAAAAAAAAAAGAAAGAAAAACACATTTCTGTTGATCACATCAGACTCTCTTTTTAAAAAGATCCTTTTAGATAAACTTCCCAGTAATGAAATTTTAAACTAGCAAAGCTGCATACTCAGGGACTTTTTAAAGTAAGATTGTTAGCCTGGTAGGATATATTCAGTGACCGAGTCAGGCATGAAGGAAAGTTAGGATACAGATGTTTATGTGTGATTACAGGCAATATTTGCATGCATCTTTGGCTTGTTTTGAATATAATCTAAATTCAAAATTTATAAACAGGTTATTGTCAGCCTTCCCAATGACTCAAATACTCTCAGGGATCTTTACTGACCTTTCTATGTGAGCACAACATAGATGAGAAATAACTTGTACAAAAAGACATCAGAAGAAGGAAAAAAGGTAGGACTTCCTAAAAATATCCCCAGGACATACTTTTTAACAGAAATCTGCACTGAGATGCCAGTAGAACATGAATATTGTAAATCCCATCTGGCTCTAGACAAAAACCGAGTAGAAGGCAAACTGGTATCTGGAGCCTTTGCTGTTTCCCTCTGTTACTTTCTTCTTTCCTCTCCTGGATGCCCTTCCTCCTCTCTCCTGCCAGGTCTCTAGCTTATTCTTTGCTTGCTTTCTTCCCAGCACTCAGGAGTATTCTCTGATGGGAATCTGAAGAAGCCATTCCTTCCAGAGCTATGTACATTGTACTAAGGGGCCCTGAAAGATTGAATCCACTCCGTAACTCAAAATGGGGTTGCCCATCGTGAAGGTGGCTTCAGGCATTATGATGTGTAACTGAAATATTTTTAGTAATAATCTTTAAGAATTTGTGCTTCATTAACACCTACTGCTCGTTGCATAAACACGGAATCATGAAATAACAGGATTGACTGAAATAAAAATTCAACATCAGTGGCCAAACCAATCATTTTAAATGTACACATCCAACGGGGTGGGTATTTTTGTCTGTTTAATATTCTGATGTGTCCCACATGCCTTGAACAGTGCTTGGAACACAGCAGGCCCTTCATAAATGTTTAATAAATGACTGAATAGATGAATGTATATTATATTTTATTTTAATTTTTTTGGTTCATGGAAACTTAGACCAACTAAGAAAAGGAACCTTTAATACTTCAAACATTCTCTTTTTTTCAGGATTTATGAAGTGATAGGGGTTAGATGGTGATGTCTCAGGGGACAACAATGTATAAACAGTTTCACTGGGATAAGTTAGTAACTAGGACCAAAGAACTTCATCCTGGAATAAGTCATTGACTAGGACCAAAGACCAAAGTCATTGACTAGGAAGGACTAGGATCTCCTACCCCATCCCAGCATTCTGTCTGCAGCCCTGCATCCAAGACCTATACCTCTCCCCACATTATTGCCAACAATATTAATGTGTTAGTAGTGATTAACTAACATATTCCAGATAATTTAGATGGATTGAATCATATTATAAAGTCGTAATCCTCAATTAATCTAAATGTTTAGGCAAGCTATTAACAAAGAAAGTACAAATTCTGGACCTGCGGTGAATGTCACAGATAGAAGCTAGACAGTTTTCACATGTGACACTATATGACACATTTAACCTCAAATTATAGACACACAATTAAAACAGTGGGTTCCACGGTACATTCATTATTGAAGAAACCACAGACAAGTATAAACTATAATGAGTATTTGTGTTCAAAGACATGAATACAAATAATTTATTTTTAAGGAAAAGAAAAAAAAGAATGATAGGAGAAAGATATACTTACTTGATTATATTTGTAAGATCAGCCTTGCCCTTCAGAAAATTCTACTTATTTGATGAGTTTTATGTTTGTCCTGCATCTTATATACCAGGAGCATCCATTCGCTATTTCTAGACAAGTGACTTCATCGTTCAGATGCCTGGCATCTGCATTTTCCTACAATTCTTGACCTAGAGTATACATGTGCATTTCCCCCTGCGTTACTCATTTATTTGCCCTAATGTCTTATACTAAACCCTAATCTAATAACCTGCTAAATATATAGTCAAGAATACTGTGGTTCCCTAGCAAATGATCAAATGAATTCAACCATTCCAGGCCTGGCAGCTGGTCAAAATCAGTGACCTTCAGATACAAATCAGTCTCTGTTAGACAGGGGAAGACAGTTGTTAAGGAGGACAGAAAGACTCTTCAAGGACACTGCTGGGGCCCGAGAGGAATTGGCAATCAATGGCAAATCAAACTCAAGTATTAAAAGTGACCGCAGCCCCCTAAGCGCACTAGTTAGTCACCATCATGAACTCTCCTTTCTACGAGTAGATTAATAAATGTGCAAGAGGCAAAGAGCAACCTGAAGGGAATGTTTCTATCTGGAGGATAAATGTGCTTTATGATGAGGGCCTAATGGAACATCTGCCAGAACTCTAACCCTTTGCATGCATTGGTCACTGGGGTATATGGAGAAGTCACTATCTGCATAATAAAAGATGTCAGGAATCCAGAGGGTAAAATTGGGAAGGAAAATCAGAAGCTGTTGGCAGAAATAGCAATGGTTATATTATTTTTTTTAAAAAGTTAATAAAGGGAATCCACTTATTCAATGGATAAATATTTACTTGTTCAACAGATGTTTGAGTTCCCAGTATATACCAGGCATAAGGACTGTTGCTAAAGAAAATGGTGAACAGGTCAGTGCCTGTCCTTAGGAATATATGGTAAAAGGTAGATTCGTGGTGAAAGGCATTTGGGTGTTTGGTTTGTGAGGATTTGAGGGTAAATATATTTACATCTATTTTTTTTTAATGTAGAGAGTCAACCTGCCTTAAGTGGAGGAAACAGAGGATATTGTAAGGTTACTTGCCTACTGATGGCAGAACTAGGGCTTTGATACCAACTGCCACTAATAATAGCTATGAGGCTTGGATGTACCATGGGTAGCTTCTATTTGAATATTTGGTCCTTTTTAAAAGCTGTTTTATTTTATATTTTTAAAAAGGCTGTTTTATTTTATAAGATACATTTCATCAATCTAAAATTCACTTTTACTTATTTGGGATTATTCCAGACTCTAGGGACTATGTTATTCTGGCAGATGATTTCATGGAGGTTGCAGAAGCTTTGTTAGTATCTCCTATATAGACTAACCAACTGTTATATGTCTCTAAAAAGGCACCTGCCCTCTTGCTTTAGGATAGCAGTCTACATTACTTAACAGGATACTTTACAACCCAGTCTAAAAGATTTGAATTTGTGCCCCTATACCTAGCTCTGGTGCTGCCCCAAAGGACCATAAGAAATTTTTAGTGTATTTAAGTACCAACTTGAATGTTCAGAGAAGTGATCACTCCAGAAATACTTTGTGCACCAGAATTTTCTCCTTTCATGCCTAAGAGCCACTGTAAATAAACTTACTCTGCTAATTTTAGAGTAGCTCTATAGTCTTCCTACCTAGTCATAATGGTCATAAATTTTGAAGTTAATTCTCAAAGGGTCATAATTTATAATGAAGACAATTTAAAAATACCAGAATACATTTTTTTTTTCTTTTTACCTGATAGAAGTGTAAAATAGCAGAACATCTATTTCAGAAATGGGTACCAGCAACTCTGGTATTCCATCTTGAAATAACGAGTAAGTTTTATCTCATAGAACAATTCACTCTATTAGTACTGGCTGCCTGGAGTGCTATGCTGAGGAGGTGGTTAAGTGCAGGTAAAGGATCCCTATTCCTGATAAGGGAAGTCTGTCATGGGTCCAGCAGTAAGAAGTAGCTCTAGTTCTGTCAATATTTACTGATCCAAAGCCCAGGTCTGCCGTTTACTGGCTGCGTGAATTTTGGTGATTCACTTAACCTCTCAAAATATACTTTCTCAACTCTAAAATGAGGAATCAGACTAAATCAGTGATTTCCAAATCACAGCCCATGACTAGAGGAGGCCTCAGATTCACATAGGGACGAGGTTTGAAATACAGATTTCTTTGGCTTGCCTAGAATTTCTCAGAGTTTCTTCAGGGCCAGAAAACTTTCATTTTTAACAAAGGTCTTGCATGGTATCGATTCTCCACCAGGTTTAACAACCATTGGGTTAGATGAGCTACGAAGTTTTTTTCCAGCCCTAAAATTATTTTCCAATTAAAGTCAAGGAAAAATAGTAAACATATAAATGAATTGGGTAGGTGGTTGAAGGAAATACTTGTAGTGGAGAAATCCCTGCAGAATTCCAAAGAACAGAGCAAGATTTGCAAGTAGAAGTCAAGACTGAAGCAACTCCCATGGCCTGATCCTTTGTAATGACATGAAAGGGGTTTCTGTTCCAGCCTTTTGGCCCCAAAGACTCAGAATATGCCTCCGATTTGTTAATGACCCTTAAACGCATCACATCTCCTTTGTTTGAAGGCAAAAGGGAACTAAGAACTGAAAACTGTTATCCTTGGAAGCTCTTCTATGTAAGAGAAACAACATAAGGGAACATTAAGTAGGATGGCAAGGTCAAAGATTCATCTTGATTACCTCATTCAAGATTTCACAATCAGATAAAAAATAAAGAATTTTTGGTAAGATTTAGTGATGAGACTAATGAGGGTATGAAAAATGCTGAAGGGAGCACTTCTATCCCATTTAATAACAGCAGTAGGGATTCTGACAGAACCTCCATTAGCAATCCCTTTTTTAAAATAATTTAATTTCTTGATTAAACGTGCATTTCTAAATCATATTGACGTTTTAAGAGAGAAACAAATAATGGTGCCAATTCTCTTGGGCACAGAAAAAAATATTCCTTTTTCTTTCCACCACTACCAGTATCAATAGCATATTTTACTTCTTCCTTTCTTGGTACACAGAGAGAACTTCATAGTTCAGAAGCTGCCTGACTCTAGATACTGCAGCTCGGCTGTTTGTAAAACTTGGCATAGACACCGATTTTAGATGGTGGAATAATTACCTCTGTTGACTTGGGCAGCTTGCAGCTATGTGAGGTTGAGGACACATATGTTGTGCCCCGGTATGTGTATATGTACGTGTTTGAAGGCAGAGCGGCAGCAGGGTACCGGAGGAACATGTTTTCTTAGATTAAACCAAGCTTGGTAAACGAGGCCTCCAAATCTGGCCCGCTCTCCGTTTTTGTAAATAAAGTTTTATAAAGATCACAGCCATACTCTTTAATTTAATGGTGTCTATGGCCACTTTCATGTTGCATTGGCAGAGTAGTTGTGGCAAATACTGTATGGCCCATGAGGCCAAAATATTTACTCTCTAGTCCTTTACAGAAAACATTTGACTACCACCGGACTACAGATTTCATAATCTAGTCAGTACCTTATGCAAAAAGAGGAACCCTAAGAACACAGCAGCCTGCAGATGATGAATGTGCTGCAAATCAGGGTGGGGGTAAGGAAAAGACACCTGCAGAAGATGTATGAGAATGTCTTGTGCACAGGTGGGTTCCTTAAAGCTCTCAGCTCTGTTAAGAGCATTGAGTATCTGAAAAGCTCTTCCTCTGCTCATAAAAGTGGGGAGGACCATCTCCTTAACTTTAAGCGAAACGTTGTAATGTATTTATAACTTTAGTTGAAGATTTGTTCCCTCCCTTCCCCTACCTCTCCCCTCCACTCCCTACAACCACCTACTAAGTCTGCTTCACAGGAGGGAAACTATATAGTCAACCCTTGAGAGATTAGCAGCCATCAGCGAGTCAGGACTTTATTTTTTTATTTTCTAAATCATCATCTTCTAGACACAATGCCGTAAAAGAGCATCTGGGATATTCTCAATGAGAAAATTAAGAAAATTCACTCTAGAGAAAGGTTTGAGATCACAAACTCACTTAGTTTATTTTGAAAAAAATAATGTTAGTCCCTAATTTTTCCTATTGGCGTCAGACAGAATGACATTTTCATTTAAAAGATGAAATTGGAAATCTACTTATGTGTACTATAAAGTCTACTTGTATAGAAAGAAGTCGCTGTTCTAATTCGAAAACAAAAAATAAAAACAACAACAAAAAAGCAATTATACTAAAGGGTGGAACTGTACTTTAAAGTCCAGCCATGTGGCTCCTTATGGAAGTGTAATGAGTTAAAGATGAAATTCTTTTTCTAGTTTGCATACATCTTGCAAAGATTCTGCCCAGTCAAATGGTAATTGGAGTCTCTTTTATAATAAATATTACAATTGTTAATCCTAATATTGTAAGCTATAAAATGTCTTCCATTTCCCTAGCATATGTTTTTTGTTCTGTTTCTCAGTCCAAGAGACAGAAAATAAAATAAACACCTTGATGAACAAAATACCAATCCTCTTGAGATTCTGTGCCTATCTTATGGACATAACATGGACCAGGGATTTGGAGGATTCTCCCCAGAGAGCAGAAACCTACCTCACTTCTCAGCCCAGTGTGGTCTGCAGAAGTATTCAGTCTGGTTTGTTGCTAAATTGCTGCAACTCCCAGTGACTTGCAATTTGCAATTCTAAGTGTATTTGTGAAGTGTAAGTGGGTTAATTTTCCTCTTTTAAGCTGATAGTAAAGCACTCCAAGATGGCTGTGAAGTTAGGGTGGGGTTCTTCCAGACGCTGGGAGGCTGATCACGAAAATATGGCTCTCTGTTGGTCTTTTTTGTTAATTGCAAAAACATGAGGAGGAACTCCTGTTAAGGAATCGTATTAGGAACAAGCTATTTTGAATATTTCTCCCTAGTGATTACAGACACATCATGAGGAGAACTGAGACTTTGGAAGAAAGGGTTTTCAGGCATTGGGTGTTTAAGTGGTTCCTTGTCTCCAACTTGCCTGGTCAGTGTGTGCACTTTTCAAATGACCATTTATTTCTTTTGTCAATGCAAACATCCTGACTGTTATACATTCCAGTGAGGGAGAAATTCTACAGAGATCTGGATAAACTCATCACAGCTGTTCTACCATCTGACAACCTGATGGTCATGGGGGACCTCAATGCACATGTTGGCAGTAGTGCCAAAATGAAGAAAATTATTGAACCACAGAGGATTAGTTTCTTCCTGCATGGTGAGCAGACCAAGCAAAAACTTGTAATCATGGACAGCAGCTTCAATCATAAAAGTTAGAAGAAAAATATCATGAATATGCCACAAGTCAAAAATAATGGCACCTCACCCATTCTGCCATTGTTTTATAGCAGAATGCCAAGGGGTTAGCAATCTGAATGGGGGTCTAAGACCATTACTCAGTATGCTTCAAATCATAAGGCCATAGGGTGGTTGTGTACTACCAAGAGATTGATATTTGAATAAACTCAACTCATAGAGACTAATGATACCTATGAGTAATTTTTTAAGGATAATAGAGCAAGCATGATAGAATAGAAGACTCCCTTTGGGAACCTCAACATAAATCATTTTATACCGTCATTTGCCTATGAATATACCAAACTTCAAACTGCGGTGTTTTCCATTATACAACATTGTTTTTAATGGTTTGCCAACTCTGAAATACTGTAATTCTGGGGATTCCATGAAATCCCCGACTCCTTACCCACGCAAAATATATCTGCTGAAATCTTGACAACCTTTAAAGCTCAACTCTTGTCACTCACTCTTCAAAACTTGCCCTTCCCACACTCACCTGAAATGATCTCTTTTTCCTCAGACGCTCATAGCATATTCCTGGCAAATGCTAGGGACTTAAAAATACTCATTATCTATAATTATGTATATGTCTTAATTGACCTATAAGATTTTTTTTGCCTTCTTTAGTACAGAAAATGTAATATATTCATTTTTTGTTTCCAACAGCAAAAGTCTTTTATATAGTAAGTTCTCAAGAGTTATTGAATCAAATGTCTATTAGCTTGGATATGAAACTTATTTGGATATCATATTGTGCTTTTGAGATTCCCCAAGGACTATCTTTTCCAACCTCAATTTCATTAGCTACTTTTTAGATATTTAGAGGACTAGTGACCAGAGTGTCTGTATAGTGGTTTTCAAAGATTTCAGCTCTGAATTGTCAGGGAAAAATTGTCAGGGAAAAATGTTTGCTCTACAGGGTTTCCATTGTAAAAGCTGGTAGTGAATCCATGTCATGTCTCTTTTCAAACATTGGGTTTCTGAAATACGATGAATTACGTCTCTCTTAAAATTTCTGTCAAGAAATATTATTTTTATGATGTGAACTGAATATTTAATAATACTCTCCCTGGTTTGCTAATTCTTGTTGTCCACTTTTCCCAATGATCCTTTTTTCTTAGAGAAGGTCATGCCTACCAATTAAAATTGAATTATTTAATCCTCTAAAATGATAACAAAGTCACATATGGTAGGAAATCCCTTCATAAAAAAGGTAAAATCAGACCCTAAGATAAATTTCTGACAATACAATGGTAGTAAATGTAAGTAAAATGGTAATGTATGAAATGCAATTAGAAGTTCCATGACATCATAACATGGGTTTTAGCCTACACTTACAGTATGAATGGTTAATAAACCCTTCTCCAAGTTTCTCCCTCACCGACAATACATTCCTCCCATGGAAGGTTCTTTATGAATTCATTTATAAAGGCAAAATAAAGTGTTTTGATCTAACTAGAGATACAGTTTATGTGAAAATAAGGCAAACTCTACAAAAGTGTGTTTGAACTAAGCCATCTTTGGGGCAGGTCAAAGTCAGGTGCTTAAAAAAGAAAAACAGGGGGCACCTGGGTGGCTCAGTGGGTTAAGCCTCTGCCTCCCGCTCAGGTCATGATCTCAGGGTCCTGGGATCAAGCCCCGCATTGGGCTTTCTGCTCAGTGGGGAGCCTGCTTCCCCCTCTCTCTCTGCTTGCCTGTCTGCCTGCTTGTGATCTCTCTCCCTCTGTCAAATAAATAAATCAAATTTAAAAAAAAAGAACTAAACTTTCAAATCATTAAAACATGCTTCCTCCATTTATTCTTTCTTCTGTGCCTTCTTTTGAGACAATAAGAGAAGATGTGTTTGCTTTTTAATGTTTCATATGAGATTTAAGGGAACATAGCTTTCTCTCTTCTGCAGGTAGGCATAACTTGGATAACTGCTAAAATAAACAGTACATATTATGTGGCAAGGTGGCAGCATGCTTTTTTTTCTGGGTGCCAAGATTTCAAAGGATAATTTTACTTTCCCCTCTAAAGATTCTGGGATCTTGACTTCATTACACTCTGAATATTGTATTTTGTTCCGTGAGGTCAACATGATTAGTGATCAGACCAGAGGGGCAAAGGCACGACGGCCTTTAGAAAACTCCCAAGTCGCAAGACCGATCTTTTCACTGGATTATTAAGGTTTTCCTTCTCAAGCAAAAGATATAAAGACTCTTTGGGGGAGTGTGGATTATTCTCCTGAGCGAAGGGAGCAGTCATCCCTGGTGAGGCTTTCTGCTTAAAAACAGCATCCCCACACCACATCTTGCTCCCATTACTGCTCTCTTCAACTTATGCTGACAGCCAGAGTTCAGGGGTTGCTTTGTTTCCCTTGTAGTTGATGTTAGTTCAACATTTGACTCTAAAGGTGGAGCAAGCCCAGAAATTAGTGCACAAGAATAGGAGAAGAACGTTGGCAGCCAAGAATAACATATGTTTTACACTTGGGGCAAGTACATAAATTAAAAATGGAAAAAGTGGGCAAAAGTGAGATAATTGGCTAATATAAATACCTGTCAAACCTGACTTTCTCACAGAGATTCTGAGCTGAGAAACAAATAAAATTGCTCACCACCCCCAACTCACACACTATGTCTTAGAGAAAACCTCAGGGTTCTTTTATGAGTTTTGGCTCAAGGAATCTGGCATATAAGTGGGAAGGAATTAAGGACGAGCTTTCTTTAACTATTTTATGCCAAAAACTTGTGTCTAAGAAGAACTCCAAAAACAGTATCTCTGTTTATTTGGACTTGAGTGTAGGCTATTGATGAGACCCTAGAAAGCATGCGAAATTGTCTTTCCTTCTTTTGAGGGATCACAGTTGAATATACTACTTGGATTTAATGGATCAGTTTGAGGAGTCTACAAAGGTAAATGATGGTAAGATTAAGATTAGCTGAGGAGTTCAAGTTCATTTTATGATTGATAACTTAGGAATGGGACTGAAATAATTAGATGTGACAAGCACAGGTTCAATAAATCTATATTCTGATGTTAAGGATGGGTCAAAAGGTTCTATCTGATTTTATCTTCCTCAGCATACTTTTGAAAGCTTTTTGTACTGAATTCTTAGGTGTTGTTGGAAAACCTGTTTGTACTTCATTTAGATAGTATAATATACATAGGATTAAGGGCTAAGCTTCTTTCCCAATTAATCATAGAAAATATGTAGTAGGTATAGGAGAATTATTTCACCCTTAGATCAGGATCTTTTTTTTTTAAAGACATTTTCTTTTTAGGTTAAGTGGGATTCATTGGACTGCATGGTTATAGATCCCAAAAGAGCAGAGATAAGTAACCTGCTCTACATAAAGTGGAACAGAAACGTGATGGTGAAAGTCATCATTTTGAGAAGGAAAGACTGGGGGCGGCGGGGTAGGGTCGGGAAAGAAAAGGCCAAAGAATATGGCAATGACTGGGCCCTAAAAAAAAGTAAAATAAAATTGTATACCCGAAACTAATAGCATCCTATCTATTAACTAACTGGAATTTAAATAAAAACTTATAAAAAATAAAATAACAAGACCAGTGAGAAATTCCTAGAATTAACGGAAAAACCCATTTAACAGGGGCTATAAGGGGATGTATAAGGGAATATCTTAACTTTCTGCAATAACTGGGATACATCACATCCCTACCACAAATCCCTACGTGAATGCAGTAGTGGCTGAAGAGCTCAATAGCAATGGTGGAGATAAGCCTGACTTTGAGAGTTTAGTGGATACAGGAAATAGGAACTCTGGGTCACATGGGTCCCCAGGTTTTCTTTGAAGGTATTTTTATTTTCCTATTGCATATGGGATAGGAGTTTTAAATGAATGTTATGTAAAGCTAAGGTACTGGGGTGACCTCAGTTGATACCTGAGTTGTTTGAAGTAGAGTGCTTCTGTTTTTCTCCCTTAGTTGTCCTGGGACCACTCAAGAGACCCCAGTCATGATGGAGATGGGGTACATACCATTTGGCCATTATGGAATCCATACTTAAGTAGCATAAGAGCTCATCAAAATAAATGGGGCTAATACAATAATCAGAGGATCTTTTCAAATCTTCTTCATACGATTGGTAATTAACCACAATTTGGCACTGAGATAATAAACTAAGCCTTGGATATTTTCATATATTCCACTTTATCCCCAAGAACATGCTTTCCAAAAAAAAAAAAAAAAAAAAAAAAAAGAACATGCTTTCCTAAATGTTTTCATGTTATTTTCAAATTATTTTCAATGCCCTAAAAAATTGGGGCTGTCAAAAGTGAATAAAATAAAATTTTAAATTAGAATGTGTGAACTATTTCAGCAAACCCTCAGAAGTGTCTTTTTCTCCCTGAGGGACAAAAGATCCTGCAACAATATGCCTGTGTATCTACCACATAACTTCATAAGGGTATTTCCAAGATGACACTACCTAGAACTACCTGGCTTCCTTCATATTCCCTCTGTGAAAGGACTTTCAAAGGAATTCTAGGAAAAAACTTATCCTGACAATGCTGTCGTTAGTAACCTCCTCAGAGACCATAAGGACCTTTTCTCATGGGAAGCTTGGCAAAAGAATCCGATCTGATCTAAATCAGCCAAGAGCAGTAAAAAATAGAAAATTAAGTCACATTCAGAGAATTAAAGTGTATTAGAGATTTTTTCCCGAAATCCTCATTTATTTCCATCCATCCTTCCTCAAATTAGCTCATGTCTAAGCGCCACAAAGGAGGCAAAGAATGTCCTTAACTTAATACAAACCAGCATATTGTACATCTTTTAGAATATCATGGTTAAACAGGTAGAATTGTTATTTTCTTACAGTGTGCATGATAATTGAATTTCAACCTGAATAGAAGCACTAAATTGAGTATTCTATGCTATTCCAGAATAGAACTTGTTTAAGAAATTATGACCGCAGCAGAAAGTAAACTTGTTTTGAGGCTAAAATCCCTGAAATTGAATACATCTCTTAACCCCAAGAAGGACAAATTTTTGGCATGCTTCAAGCTTTTGAAGTACTTACCAATAGATACAGGTCTAACATTTAGAAAATCTTATTGAAAATGTGGTTAAATTAAAAATACAACAATAGCTCTGCTATTTTTAATTTAGATTTAAGGCTTAATTTCCATTTAAGCCAAGAGTTATATGTAACAGTAAATTTCTAAAAATCTGAGAGATTTAACTGAGAAAGTCAGAAAACAGCTACGTGTATGACTCTCCTTAATATTTTGTCTTAATTATGATACAATGATGAATTAATCTTAATTGATCCATTTAAAATCTTTTCTGAGGCAATTTAATCCAGCAATACAAAAGGAATAAAGAAATCCCCTGATTGTACAAAAATAATTCTACATTTAGGTTCATTTTTGCCATATTAATCGCATTATTAAATAGAACAACATATAATTTAGGGGATAACTTGAATAAAAGTGAAAATGTGTCTTGGGTATTCAATATGAAAACAATCCAGTTATTTCCAAGTGAGAGCCAGGATGAATATTTTCTCAGGATTTGGGAGATGATCTAAGGTTTGACTTGACATGGTCCTTTGTGTTCATTATCAATTAAACACACTCTTAAGGCACAATTTTTTTAATAACAATGATCATAATTACAATTCAGTTTTTATATAATTAGTTAGGAATTTATTTAATATCAACCCCCGAAGCTGTAAGCTCTGTGAGAAAAAAATCATAAGTAGGGGGCACCTGGCTGGCTCAGTCAGTAGGGCATGTGACTCTTGATCTTGAGGTGGTGAGTTCGAGCTCCACATTGAGTGTAGAGATTACTTAAGAATAAAATGTTAAAAAATACCCACCATAAATATATGTTGAATGAATGATTTCTTGAATAAACATTTATTCTTGCATTTCAGTTTTTCAAACCAAGAGATAAGAATCTCTAATTTATTAGACTTATTAGATATTTTGCTATTAATTAATTTAGTAAGAAGAAGCTAAACCATGAAGAAAGCAATTCAAATTCTGAAGATGAAGTTAAATTCAGTTTTTATTTCATTGCTATGTACTTGAAGTTAAAAGGATTTTGTCTGTTTATTTGATAATTTTTTATATTTAAAAACTCAAGCATTCATCAAAACTAAGGTATTCTTTCAGATAATTTGGCCCATGGACCATTTGTGTTTTCCTAATAGTCCCTACCACACACTGCTCTGAACCTCACTGGTTTTTCAGTGAGTAGTATCTAACATTATACACAAAACATTCCTCAGCGGTAACTACCAAATTACTTTAAATTATTTTCCTTGCCAAAAAAAGATATCTGAGTGTACACATTATAAAGCACTTTTCTTGTAAAGCATGCAATTAATATTTAATTCCTAGAAATTATCATCAATTACAAAGCCATTTCTTTACACAGTATTTATTTTGCTAAGTACAGTAATGATTTTGAATTTAATTACTGTACTTTGCTATCAAAAACTAAGTACTTCCACAAATGACTTATAAAGGTACCACTTTTTTTTGCAACTGGCAAATATAATTAATCATGTAAAAAAGAATTTGTTTTTACTTCTTAGAGTTAGCATTTCAGGCAATGAGAGTTTCAAAGTAACATAATTCATAGAATTATAAAAATTTAAAATTTTATAATAATTTTGTGTTTTAACCATAAATTTTTACTACTTTCTAGAACATGTTTGTAAATTCTTGAACACATTTTTTTGCTATAGAGATAAAATAAGTTTTAATATTTATATAGTCATTACAAATACACATTGTTCTTCATAAACATATTATTTTCTGGAATTTTTAAGGCCAATACTGCATTTGATATAAAAGTTACAGAAATACTAACACCATTTTTATCTTACTCTATCAAACATTACATCACAAATGCAAAAAACAAAGGCTTTCGATGAAAAAAACAGTGTGGTTTTTGTATCTAAATAACATCATTACATCCTGTATCAAATTTTATCATTACTAAATAAATTAATAATTAAATTAGTAATTACCTTTAAATCTCTAATATATGTTCATGTTGCTGCATTGTCTACTAAAAACAGTTGCAGTGAAAACTCAATCCCCTATAACATTTTTTTGATAATTAGAACCTTAGAGCCACAAGAAATACTTTAAAAATAAAAGGCACATTTAAGTTGAAAAGTGCGTCAATAAAATACTTTTAAATTGCTTAAAATTTTTCCCAAGGAAATTGGGATGGAAATATGAGTTCAGGGAAAAAAGAACATTGTAAAATAGTTAACTGTTAAAAAGGAGCCCTTTAATATGACATCTAAAAATGCGTATCAGTGAGTTTCAAATGGCCATGATATTGAGATTATATGGGTTATCTTTTTAGATTATGGTGTAGCCATTTTATTTGAGGATGTCAATATTATGACATTTTGGAAACTGTAACTTAGCTATTTTAACTGAAGATGAACAGTTTTAGAGGCCAGTTTAAAAATCTGTAAGAAGAGTTCCATTTAATGTTTGTAAATATTCCCTCATTTAGTAGATGAAGCTATATCTCCTTTGTCCCCACTAAGAGGGGGATAAACATAGTAACTTGATTCACAGAATCAAGTATAGAAAGGGAAAAATGACAACTTTACAGTAGTGAAACCTGGCAAACACTATCTCAACCAATTGGTGAACATTAACAGTAATGCTATGGTCACAAGGATACCATGACTTGATATGATGAGGAGGGAATCTCACACTTGTGATCTTTTTTCTAAAAACCCATTACCCCCCCCCCAAAAAGTCATGAGACAAAAATTTTTTAATTGAAATTTTACAGAATACATGGCCAGTAATCCTCAATATTATCAAGTTCATGTGCAATTTAGAAAAGACTGAGAAACTGTCACAGACCGAAGGAAACTGGAGAGACATGAAAACTAAATGCAATCCGGAAGCCTGGATGATATCTTGGCACAAAAAGGAGGACATTAATGGAAAAATAGGTGACATTCAGATAGAATCTGGGGTTTAGTTTTTTAAAATAAGTATCTTAAAAGGATTAAAAATTCTTTGGGGGGCACAATGACAAAGTTCAAAGGTAATTGACTGTATCAAAATTCTGACAAGCATGCAAGTAGATAATGAGGGATTTTTCTTATTCAAATGTGGCTTTTAATAGAAATACTTTGGAAATAGCTTAAATACTTACCAATATTATAATGGTAAAATTGGATAATGAGTAGGACACATCAGTTAGTAAGAATGAAGTAGAAATTGCATCATAAACAGAATTAAATCTGAAAAATAAGCTATCAAATGGTATGTGCAGTGTGGTGCCCTTATTTAACATTAAAACGTTTCTAAAACAGTTCTATGATTTTTTACTTAAGAAAAAAATACATGCATTGGATGTTAGTGGGGAATTATCAGTACAGAGAGAAGAGAATCCAATTATGGAGAAGTGTACAGAGGGTTCTAACTTTATCTATAACATTTTGTTTGTTTTAAAATCTTAATCCAATACGGAAAAAATGTTGAAAATCTGTTATGATTATATTATGACTTAAATTATTCTTGAGTAACTGCAGTTTTTAATACATAAAGCTAGCTAGATAGACAGACAGACAGGCATTCAGATGAGCAATCGAGGTTGGATTCTTATAGGAAGTTACTAATCAGAAGTCCCCAGGAATAGATAGTACTTCAAAGTTCAAGTGATGGACTGTCATCTACATCTATCACGTCTAGATCAGGAGTAGAAATCCAGTTGCATGTATGGTGTCAGTGGACCTGGTGAGAAAGAACATAAGTCTAAGAGCAACCAGGGCACTCGGGATTCATACATAAGGGCACAAAACCAAAATCTAGCTGTTAGAACTGAGATTCAACATTGGGATTAGGCAGCAGAGAGTAGGAATTAAAACCAAGTTCCATTAAATCTGGCTAAGGAAATACTTCCATGGTATTTTCCAAAGCAGATGTCATTGCTAGCTTGTCAGTTGGGTCAAGTTACTTACCCTTTGTGGTGTCTTAGTTCTTCCATCAATAAAATAGAGTGGTCATGCGTATTGGATGATTATTATTTGTTAGGTGTTTAGAACAGTGTCTGATACCTAGTTAAGTGTAACATAAGTGCTTACAAAATAAAAATAAATATCATCATGTCTAATAGAGGTACTTTTCCTTAGCAATGTCGATGTATTCTACTCAAATAAATTAATCGTCTCATTTGGCAGGAACAACATGATCATATGCCAAAGCTTGAGTTGCCCTACAAAGCCCTTTCTCTAAAAAAATCCAGAATGTATCTCCTTCGTGTGTGTTGACAAGCACTGAAAAGTGAAAAGCTTTTCTTTATCTTGTCTTTCATGACTACACTCGTTGACCTACATGTTCTGGGGAAGCGCCGTGTTAATAGGGACTGCAGCAGAGAATGGTGAACGTTCCTGAAGAGGCAGGTGTGAGTCATTTGCATTTTATCAAAATATGAGCACCTCACGTTTTACATAAAAATGAAACCACCTAGTAATATAATAGAGCAGCTTGTTTTTTAAAAAAAAAAATTATATTTTCACCATGGAACAATTTGAAAAAGTACTCTTCTCTTTGCAAAAATATTGTGAATGCTATATGGCACACAATCTGGACAAAATACAAATGCTATTTTTTTTTCTGAACTTCAGAACAGTTCCTTTACTAGCATTATTGCCTAAAACATCCTTAAAACAAGTATTTCTCTTCCCTACATCAAACAGAAAACTACATCAGCCCAGAAAATATTACGGTTTATTAAGTGATCTATTGTTCCGTAATTGAGGATTTATGCATACTTTCACGTAGTAAAATGCCTCTAGCCTTTAATGTACATACCATGTCAAAAATATGTAAAATGTGTCTCCTGAGATATTCACAGAACATTCAGACAATTTCAAATGCTGTTGAATGATGGTAGAGGGTTTGAATTCACTAGTGTCGCTGAAGGAAATCTAATTTAACAATGCATTATTTAAAACCCATCATTGTTTTATCTCTTTTTTTATCACAATATCGTGTAATGCGGATGCATAAGCCGCTGCTTGTCAATTATAACATTCTCAGATAGCACAAACCCATCGCTGAGGGCATCGGGGAATGGGAATATTCGTTTCTGCAAGGTTGCACTGAGAAAGCCTGTCTTACATGGGAATAAAATAGATAAGTTACAGGAATTACAGAAAACAGCTCTGTCTCAAATTTGGGAAAACCACTTTGTTCAACATAGCATATAGAGTTCTTTAATTTTTATTATGATGATGAAGTGCTGAGCAGTAGATTAAATTATTAAATGATTACTTTCATCTTGCTGTGGGGAGAGAGAGAGAGAGAAAGAATCCCTTGGTGCAAAGTCCTGCTTTGATTATTTGCAATGATCAAATAACAATAGTACTTATTTGGTAAATTCTATTACTCATCACTTAATCTGTGCTAATCACTGAATTGATTAGCAAGTGACTCATCATCAGACCAACAATCACTTTAATCTGATTAACTTATTCTTTTCACCAAAAAAATTTTCATGAATAGGATGAATACAACATCACAACATATGGAACATAGAAAAAAAATGTACCTTTATACCCAGCCTGATGGTGAGTGTTTATCAGCTTGAACTACATGAAATTGTCCTACATGTAGGTCAAAAACAGTAAATTATCAGCAATTTTAGCTGTTGGTTCAATCTAATATTTATGGGTTTTAAACATATTATCAGTTTGGCCTTCCGAATTTTTAAAGTATGTAGTTGTACACTGGATATAAGAAAGTTGAATTTTCATGAATAAAATAGAATGATTTATCAAAAGAAGACACAATCTGGCATGACCTTTCTGAAAGGAAGACCATTACCCAAGAGAAAGGAAGGTTATAAGTAAACCAAAACAGTAGACTGTACTTTCATTTTTATGACAATTGACCTATACTTGACTAAAACATCTTGTTTAATCTATGACTCTACAAATTAAGAGGAAAATAAGACATAAAGGACCCCAAAAAGGCAAGAAAGATACTAAGAGTATGCAAAATAGAACTGATACATTTTTTTCCTTAGGGTAACATTTATCTCTTACTTCAGTAATGGAAATCTATTTTCCTTATATTGTATACTTCAGATGAGTTTAATGCCATACTCTACCCACTTCCTGCTAGGGAAATGGCACATGATCTGGGGTTGACCAGCCAGGGTTCTCCCATAACCTGGACTACAGGAATTTTGTTGGAGATGGTTATGCTACAGACATTGGCTTAATTTGATATATGTGCTTTTTGGAAGAGAGTGTCACCTTTTGGCTGGAATAGCAGGCTCTAGGTACAACCTTAGTCTGAACCTGCTGGTGGTGGTATTTCTCATGAGGAAACCCCTTTGCCTGAGAAAAAGCCAATTAAAAAAAGAGAGCCTAGAAAGAAGTTAATGTTGGGATGAGGTGGGAATGAAGTAGGGGCCAGAGGACATTTCTTAACAAGAGACCCTCATGTCTGAGGTATTGGCTGAAAGGTGAGGCTGTCTCCAGTGTCTCAAGCTTTAAGACAGTGAGGTTGGAAGAAGGAAATAGAATCCTGAAATGGACCATGGACAATGAGGCTGAGAAAACACCTGGGTGGGGATCGGAGTTGAAGTTGACCTACATTACGATTTTTCTCAGACCAGCCCTGCTTATGCAGCTGACAGGCATTTGCCTGAAAAATATTTACAATCCGAGTTGTCGTGGCTTAGGCATGTCCTACAGGGAAGTAAGAAAAACAGAAAAGCCTGGGGTGTAGTAGCTATCAGGAATGGACTGATCATTCTTAACCAAAGACTTTGAGCTTTATTTTTACAGTTCCTACGTCTTAATTGTTGAGCTGGCCATGACACATCTATCCTTTTGGTGTTTAGCTGAATTACGTTTCAAAAATGTATTATCGATAGGGTTGGAATGGTCAATGCGACGGCCATGTCCTAGATTTAAAAATGGGAATGTAAAAAAGTAAACATCAGGCATTGTATAAAGTACCTGGAATTACAAATCGAAGCTGAGCATGAACGTCAGGTAGAAAAAGACTTGATTGTAAGACAGTTTTTCATGAAATTTTTCAATATGATGGTCACTGTCATGGTGACAGGTTATGCTTAATGGTTAAAACTTTCATGCTGGGACCAAGCTGACCTGTCAAGTGTCAGCTCTGTATTTAGTATCTTGGGCAAGTTACTCAGTCACTCTGAACCTACTTCCATGTCCAAAAATTGAATCTAGCAATCCAAACCTCATAGGGTTGTGTTGAGAATTGAATGAAAGGACGAATATGAAGTGCTTGGCACCTGGAAAGGGCTCGGTACATCGTGGCTATGACTTTTACCACAGAATTAGAGAAACCTGAAGAGAATACATGATGTAAGTTTTGCCTTCATACCATCTTATTCATGCTGTGATGTAGAAAGTTGTTTTAACATCTTTGGAAATCAGTAGCCCATGATCATAAGTTAGAATTCAGTTTTTTTGAAACCAAGAAATTCTTCCTGGAATTTTTTTGAAATCAAGAAATTCTTCTTTATGTCAACCAACATTCTTACTAAAATCTACACATTCCTTTAAGTTTTGTCTTTCCATAGGGAAAAAAATGGTTATTTTCAGTTTGATCATTTTAAGCATTGTTACCGTTTTCTCCTTTCCTTTAGGTTAAGTAAGCAAACTTGATTTTTTAAAATGTTCTTTTGGCTGGCATTTCTTTTTGTTTTGTCACTGTTATTACAAAGCCTGTGATCATGAACCAAATTGTAATGATGCTTTTCTGTCGCCAAGAGTCTAAACAGTTGGCTTATCACTTACTGAAGGTTACTAAAGTTGAGGGAATATATTCTAATGGCATCAATAATGGTTTTGTGATCTTAATAGAGTAGAAGTAGTAATATGTACATTTACCTCATTTCTTCTGTTCAGAAGCAGCAGCCACTGCAGAACCATAAACTAATGAATCAAATTCCCATCAATGATAGAGTTTTATGTTAGAAGGAAAGATATTTGGGCATTAAAGAAAATATCTAAGCAAAGAACACACAATCAGGAAAAAAACAGAAAGTAAAATTAGTATAAAAAGAAATCTTTAAGCTTTATTCAGTTGAACCACAATGCCATAATGCTCAATCAGAAATTGAGCTGAGTACACCCTTCAGACTACCAATGCCTGATTCAGCAACACTGAAAAATTTATTGATGGCTCTTCTTGGCTTTGGTTCTCCCTGTGACAGAGATTCTATTAATGGAAATTGCCCATAAGTTTTCTTGACTTTGTTTCTACAGATTTATTCCTATGTCAGCAAGTAAGAATGGCAACTTCTTTTGAATCAAAAACAGCATTAAGAAAATATCATAGCCTTTTCCATAGACTCTAATAGGATTAGTGTATTGCCACTTTAAATATTCAATGCCTAAGAAATGAGACAGTAACTTCTCTCTGGTGGACTAACAAGCATCATGATCTATGCCTTTTGTTGGTAATTAATGCCATGGGACTTGATGAGGTTATCTGGGAAGCGTGTGTAGATAGAGAGGATGCCTTCGCACTGAATTGTGACTGCTCACAGGTTGGGAAGGCAAGGAGGAATCAACTGAGAGACAACTGCTCAGGAGGCAGGAACAGGACCAAGAGAGAATGGTGGCCCAGAAGCCAAGTGAAGAACCCATTTCACAAAAGGGAGATGATCAAATGCTGGGCTATGGAGTAAGGAGAAAACTGTGGTTTAAGAGAGCTAAATCCTCAATTTCGGTATTAGGAAATGAGTAGATACTACCTAAAACAACAATCTTCAGCAGCAGTAGTATGTGCAAGTGATTTAGAAATATGAAGTTAATGCCAAAAGAAATAGCTAGAGGTGCTGAAAATAGTTGCCTCTAGGGAGTGAGGAGGCTTAGGCAGGAGTTGCTGTTTTTATAAGCTGTATGGAATTTGTGGACTCTTTAAGTTATGTGCCTACACAACTGTGATAAAAAAGTGTTAATTAGAAAAACAACAAGAATCATGATCTAGCCAGTATATTTTCTGCTTTTGGTTAAGCCCGAGGGAGGCAAGTATGTCTGGATATATATATATATATATATCTTAATCTGGAGAAATGGTACCCGACTCTTCTCTGCCCTTCTGATAGCACTAGGAAGCACATTGAATGACAGCTAGGAGAGGGTCTTATTTTCAAGTAACTTTGGCAAAAGCATATCCTAAGCTCCGCATCACAATTTTTCCATGCCAGAATCTGACAAGTATGGATAGATCTTTAGTTCTCAAGCTGAGGATATGCTTCTTCCTCCATTCCAGGCCTAATGTCCTGGATTCTTACACTTTGACAGGGCAAGAAGAGAACTGGAGAGGTTATTATAGGTGAGACCCAGGCACACACACACGAAATACACAGATCTGATCACCTGAATTGGAGGAAAAGGTGAAGACCGAGACTCAGAAACAAAGCAGAAGCCTTTGTTCCAAGGTCAAGACTGAGCCGGTAGCAGGAGAGACTGAAGGCTGAGTTTGACAGTGTTGGAATGGTGTTTTCTGAATTCAGCATGCCTCAGGTAAAACAAAACAAAACAAAACAAACAAACAAAAACAAAAAGCTGGTCCAGGGATGAGTGAGTTGAGAGGGTCTATTTAATTCTGCAGATATCCTGGTGAGCTCGGCCATGATTGGCGATGCTGGCCTCATCATTTCAGGATGGGCAAGACCGGAACGTAAGCTGGGATTAGAGTAAAACCAAAACTAGATCTCAGGCTGCTTTGAGGTTCATTATCTCATTTTCCGCATCGAGCAATCGAAGTTTCGCTGGTATGGCCCAGACCTGCTTGTGAATCACTGAGATAAAATGACTTGATACTCTATTTGACATGGACAGCTGGTTCAAACAACACACCCACGTGTGGGAGCTAGGGTTCCTTAGCCCTTTGTTTTGATCTGGAGGCACCTGGCATTGGGGTTGTGATTGATTTCCCTGATTTCATTGGCCTTCCTGATTGATTCTTGCTATGTTTTCACCTCTACTATGTAATCCTTTGCTTTCTTAGAACCCAGGCCACAGTAGTCATTGGTGCATTTTAGTTCTTGGTCAATGACAAGCACCTTTGAGACTTTGAGGGATTCCTTTGCTGTAAATCACGATATGGCTTCTGTCTTCCCTGAGCTAAAAGGAGTTGGAGACATACTTCGTAACTTTGCATTTCTTCTTGCATTTCTATTTGGGGGAGCAGAGTCATGAGTAATAGCATATCAGAATGAGTGTCTAAAAAACATCTGATGCCATAAAATATGATTCTACTTATCTGGACATTGCAGATTCAGTGGTGAAGCAAATAAAACTTTCTCATCCCTAACCAATGCCATAGGATAAGATCATAAAAGCAGTTTGCACTAAAACCAGTTCAGTCCCAAGCACATTACTGAAGCAGAAGAGATAATAGTGCCTTTTAGCAGTGCTGTGAAAAATGGTATTTTGAACAGTGAAGGGATAATAAAAAACCATTATTATTACAACTACCACTCACTATTGAAGGAAAGTTGCTGTGCTTATTAGAAGTTTAAAAAGAGAAGCGTATATTATTTACATTAAAGTTTCAGTATGACCTTTCTGACAGTAAAGTTTAATGTGTAAAAATTTCCATGAATTATCAAAGGAGGTTGTGAAATTTTCTTTTTTCTTTTCTTTTCATTTCTTTTTTTTGTCTTTCTTTTTTAACAATAGTATCATGATCGGATTAGTTGCTCATGGGTGTGGGTTTCAGAGGTCTCATCTGTCTTGCTAGTATTACGTAATGACTAAGGGAGAAGTAGCACCAGTTGGACCAGCCTGGAATTCCCTTCTCTAGGTTTTGGCGCTTGCTTCTTATCTTCTCTACAATGCCTGTGGAAAACACAACAAAACAAAAACAAAAAACAGTGTGATTGAGGAATGCCCTTCATCTGAAAAACAGATATCATGAAAACTGATAAAAGGAGTAGCCTTGGTTAAGAAATTATACATAAAAGCTTACCAGTAGAATATCTGATACTCTGTATATGCTCAGTGAATGTATCTTTCATGTTGTTTTCTTTATGCAAAGCCAATTTAAGGCTACATTCAAGAGCATGGAATTTGGAATCAAACAGGCAGGCCTCAATTTAACTTCTTGCTCCGAGCCCCTCACCACGAGCCTCTGAGTTACATAATTTCCTTAAGCCCAAATCACCACAACTTCAAAATGGAAATAATCACCTCTGCCTGATGGAGTTGTGAGTGGATTAAAATAAGAACATTTCTGTAACGCACTTAACGTCCTACCTAGGATATGGTAAGTGCTTATTGAATGATTCCTACTTTTTGTTATCCTCATTGAAGACAGATTCATTTTCTGCAGGATTATAAATCAACTCGGATATGTCACTGTGAGAGCACAGTGGTGGGGATATTTTTTAGGTTGGGCACCACCAAGAATCAGTAAAGGTAAATTCAAGTTTTTGTTTTGTACTTTTCAAAGCCACTTAAAAGTTATCCCCAAACAAACATTCATAAAAGCGTAACATAAACGTTCTAAGCACAAGTTATGAGGTCTCGTGATCTGGTTTCCAAACTTATTTTCGTAGTATTCTAGGTTGTGATTCTGGCCAAGTTTCTGGATCTTTATGTACCTCAGATGCCTTATATGTAAAATAGGATAACATTAGTAATGCTATAGGTTAATCGGAAGTATTACATAAGATTAACTTTGAAAAGCTTAGCACAGTGCCTGGCACAAGGTTGTATAAGCTGCTATAATTATTGGCTGACATGATTTCATTCTTGGGAGCTGCTATCTTGAAGAGGCTTTCAAAAAGTGTAATTGTTAGAGTTTTTTAAAAGATGGTTAAAAATAGACCATATTTTTCTCTCAAACTGCTACTGTCATAAAGTATGTTACGTGGTTTTTTAGATCGTCACATTTTAAACTTATATTTCTATATCCTTTCTTCTGTTGCATGTCACTTTACTTTTTGACTCTCAGCAACTTAAAATTGAAACTCCGTCTGGATGTGAAGTTTACCCTCTAATCAAAGTGCCAGTGCTCTTCAAAAATCCTTTGTGTGTGAAGTTTAGAATCACAAAAGACTGGAACCCTTTCTGCCTTTTAGAGAGTAAGGGAGCAGGCTACAAAAATATTCTTTAAAAGACAATATTGAGATTTACATTATCAAAAATTCAAAGATGCTCTTTTCAAAAGCCAAAACCACCAAAGCCTCGGGCTAGTCGAGACATGGTAAGATGCAGCCAGCTAAGCTGGCCAGGGTATTACTGTGGATGAGTTAGAGGAGGAATCACCCCAAGCAATGGTAGCTCTCAGAAGGGGGCCTGCCCTTCACAATTTAAGCTCTTTGAAGCTGCATTTCCTTCAAGCAATGAGAAGTCTTTGTGGTGATGGGAAACATACATTTATAATTATAGAAGAACAGAGTGTACACTAGACACGGTAGAGAAGAATGCAAGGGTTTGAAGGGAAGTCTTGATATACACACAGCCTCACTCATGCAGCATCTTTCCTAAAATGTTGGGTATTTTAGTTGGACCCTAATTGAAATGGCCAGGAGGCAGCATTCTTACATAGCCTGCTCCTTTCCAGCACCCCCTTTGGCCCTGACCCAGCCATGCCAAGAGGGTACTATAGTGTGCTCTTTGTAAACCCGATTGCTGAAATAAAACATATAAAAGTCATGAAATGATTTCAAAATGACATAACTATCTACTTATATAACATTTGAGAAAGTGAGCAAAATGGAATTGAATGATGTCCATAATACTTTTTTAACTCCTCTAAAAGTAAAACTTGAGCTGATTAGCCCATTCTACCTGAATCATTACTTTTTTCCTTTCTTTTTATGTTTTTTTTTAAATTAGTTTCAGAGGTAGAATTTGGCAATTCACCAGTTGTGTGTAACACGCAGTGCGCATTATATCAAGTGACCTTCTTAATGCCCTTCACCCAATTTACCCCATTCTCCCCCCACCTCCCCTCCAGCAACCCTCAGTTTGTTTCTTAGAGTTCAGCATCTCCTTTGGTTTGCCTCCCTCTCAATTTTCATCTTATCTTATTTTTCTTTCCCTTCCCCTATGTTCACGTGTTTTGTTTCTTAAATTCCACATATGAGTGAAATCATATTATTGGCTCTTTCTGACTGACGTATTTCATTTAGCATGATACCCTCTGTTCCATCCACATTGCTGCAAATGGCAATATTTCATTCTTTTTGGTGGCTGAGTACTATTCCATTATACATATAAATAATACATCTTCTTTATCCATTCACCTGTCAGTGGACATCTGGACTCTTTCCATATTTTGGCAGCTGTAGATATTACTGCTATAAGCATGGGGTGCATATGCCCTTTGAATCACTAGTAGTCCGATTGCTGGGTCATAAAGTATCTTTATTTTTAACTTTTTGAGGAACCTCTCTACAGTCTTCCAGAGTGTCTTTTGACTATACATGTAGAAATTAACACTGACATCTCTAGTTTATACGTTCAAACATCCCATGATATGGGTAAGAGTAACTCATGTTTGATTGATTAGAGGAAAAAAAGCAAAATATGCAGAAGTATCAGAACAAATACTGGTAAATATATGAAAACATTAACTTTGTTTTATACTTCTATATAATTTTATATTTTGAATACTCAGTGGAGAATACACAAAAGGATAAATTAAATAATAAAAGGTGTAGGCAAAGCTTCCACTGTAGACTTTAAACATAAAATCAATGGGAAAAAGAACCCACAGTGGGAAGACCAAAGATGAAAAGGAAAAAACCCCAGAAAATTCTTAAAGAATTTTCTGTTGGACTACACGTTGTAGATAAACTACTAGAGATATAATGTAAGCTGATGACCCCAAACTAGTCAACAACAATAAAAGCCGAACCCTACATCTTTTTCCTAATAATTGGTCATCATTACATCATATGGTATAAAAGGGAAATACAGGGTTTGGAGTCAGTTAGAACTACAATGTACATTCTGGATTGTTATTCACTAGCTGTATGAATTTTACCAACTACCCGGTGTTCTTGAGCTTTGTAAACTCCTATGTACATGTTGAATATGAGAGCTACCAAAAAGTATGTGAGAGGGTGAAATATAATGATTTGTATAATAAGCCTAGCTCAAGTACTGGAATATAATTGGTTCTTCAATGTTAGTTCTTCTTTCTCTCTCTCTCTCTCAAGCCATTTTTCTTCTAAAATTTAAAAAAAAATTTTTT
The DNA here is from genome assembly GCF_022355385.1 of Mustela nigripes. NCBI lineage: Eukaryota > Metazoa > Chordata > Mammalia > Carnivora > Mustelidae > Mustela > Mustela nigripes. The sequence continues at coordinate 174,660,406 of NC_081559.1, read as the reverse complement.
TTTTGGCTCTAAGGAGACAGGAGATTCTGTTCAGCCACTGTAGGTTCATTTGAAAGGCCCTTTTTTTTTTTTTTAAGTCATCTGCTTCCTTATCTCTTCTTTTCATGTGTGCATGTGCATTTGCACATATGGACATGTGCACACATGTGTAAAGTCACCTTTCTCTGTGCTTGCTCTTACTGGATATAGGTCAGTTTGGGACAAAGCAGAGTCTATTTTATGCATAAATTATTCTAAAGTTCAGTAGGTAACTCATTATTTAATCTTGGCTTAATAGCCTACATAGGTCACGGGAGGTAGAACTTGAAGATAATGAAGCAAGTGATTCATTGAATTGACAACATTATTATATTCATATATTTCAGTTTCATTATGATGAAGTAAATGGCACATTTGACTAGAAATCTTGACGAGATTCTCTCCTTGACAACACTACTTACTGATATGTCATATGACTATAACCAGGGTGTGTCAAGTTTTTTATCTTCAAAATAGAAATCACAGAATAGTTTTTCTCTTCCCCACAGCAATTTTTGATGTATAAATTACAATTATATTGTAAGTAATTTGGAGGCCCCAATACCAATTCAAAATAACATTTTGAGCATTTAAAGTGTACTCTGAAAACTACCAGTCTCTCTGTGTGTACTGCTTTCCTCTAATATGTATTTTAGAAATATGGTGAATATGTCTTTAAAAAGAAGAAGGAGAAGAAGAAAAAGACAAAAAACAAATAGTGCTGATAGATAGCCAAAATCTTATAGTGGGGGAGTACAAAAATAGCATTTTGGGGTTGATGTGCTTTCATTTAATTATTCCTGAGCTTCTTGCCAGAAACCACTAAATATAAGTGGCCATGTCACGTGGCGCTTGGAAGAGTTGACAGCAAACGTAGACATCAAAACCAGCATCAGAAAAGCACCAGACCATTTTCCAGGTTGTTACCAAGGCTGATGAAGAAAAACAGAGAAAAATAGTTTACATCAGAAATAATGATTTCTCAGTTATATTCAGTCTTTAGTGATACAAATATAGCCAAACCCAATGACTTCTTAAGCAAACACATTGTATTCTTTGGGGAAAGATTAACTATAAAATAGTTATAGGGATCATGGGGGAAACTCCCTGGAAATGAGTATCAGCTATAATGAAGGACCACGGAAACAGACTTAATTGGAAGCCCTGTGTGGACAGAGACATCATTCTTTTTTTTATCATGGTGTCCAGGATGATTCACAATCTATAATGGGGAATCAATGAAAATCTGTTAAATGAAAAGTATGAAGGAGCTGGTATTCCTACATATATTATAATACACATAAAGTAAAGGACACTAGTTTATAAGACTTGGTTCTATATACTTCTCCCAATTTTTATCCAGAGGAGATGACACATAAAAGCATGATTAATCAATTTCAAACATCTCCCTTCCTCTTTGGTCCATGGTCTTCCCAACACCAATCCCTCACCATATACACTGGTTGACTTCAGTTGTGCACTGTCCCTGACCATTGGTTTCATTGGCAATTACCCCTCCCTCTAAACAGAGGGAGAACAGATGGGCTTACACTTTACCTGTTTACTGCTTCAGTGAGGAGTTAAACTGAATGGAGAAGTTAGCTCTTGTACAGCAAGGAATCAACGACAGTGACCACTATTTGCTGAACATTTACTGCGTACAACATGCTCTTCTGAGAGCTGTACACAAGTGGCATTTTTAGCCCTCAAATAACTCCGCAAGTGGGGTAATATTTTTGTTTCATTTTAAATTTTAAGAAATATAGAACTACAGAGGTCAAGTAACTTGCTCAAAGTCAGTCAATTCCTAAAAGGCAGAACCAGAATTTGAAACAAAATCTGTCAGACATTAGGTCACTTCAGTGTTTAAAATCACCATCTTTTCTTTGAGAATCTGTGACAGGCACACCCCTCGAGACAATTAAATCTCCTTCATGTCAACAAGTCACTGCTTTTCTCTTATACCTAGTCTTGAACTATCTCTCCTTCAATTTTTATTTTATTCAGGGCAATCATCATTCTAATAAGAGCAACCCTATTGAACTAATCAAGCTGAATAAAAGAATTACATTTAAAGATGGGCACACTGTTTGCTCAGTCACAACTTCATTATTGCTCACTCTCCCATGAATGTCTCATATTCTCAACAGTCAAGTGTGATAATGGTTGGGATTTTATTCTCTGCCTCAGGCACAATTAGAAGCAGGCACACAAATTGACCAGGACTCTGTTGACTTTCATCTTCCCCTTTGTGTGAAGAGTTGATTTTATTCTCAGACTGGCTCTCCATATTACCATGAATGTGACCACTGGGAAGGGGCTGCCTTTCCTTTAAGTGCATTGGAAAAACTTGAAATAACCCTAGCTATCTGTTTGGGCCCACATCTGGATCTATCAACACCTGGCCTTGATAGCAATTCTCATGGAGTTTTGGGAAAGAAACAGTTTCTTAAGGGAAGAAGGGGACTGGGCAGACAAATAATAGATCTTCCATTCAGTCTCGCCAGGAATTTGGTAATACAAATTTGTAGATACTTCTAATGAAAGGGAGAAGTATAAGGAAATTTCATTCTAAAGTCAGAGAGATACAGTCTCTATTGTTGTCTTCTGCAGAACTTGCAGAAAATAGGCACCTGTTGATGTACTTGTTGGATCAAAGGAGTCTGATAATACTCCGCTAACTCTCCCATCAGAACACTATGCATTCAGCCATTACTTGCAGAGGAAGAAGAGAAAAAGGAGAAGGAAGGAATAGACAAAGAGGGGATAGAGGAAGAAAATAGGGAAAAAAATGGCAGAAGAGGGTTAGAAAGAAAATCCTATTGTCATATAAATCCACTGAAATTTGTCAGAAAGCATTAAAAGAAACAGGTATAGGTGTATACAGATGGGGAATTTTAAACTATACCTGCCCTTGTAGATTAGATATTATATAATTATAGTTTTATTTTTTTAGGATTAAATTTCATGTCATTTGATAGTGTTTTGGGCTCTTCCAGGGAGTCAATATGAGTGTTAAATTGGATTACCTATGCCCCTTGTAGTTCCTCTTTGTTCTACCTCATCAGCTGGCAAGCAATTGCAAAAGCCCAGCCAGGAACCCATGTTCTGAGCAGGAGTTGTCTGTATATTCTATATTTACTCTGCTTATTCTTAAAGTGTACAAGTAAGAAGTGTCCCTTTGAGAAAATGATGTTTTTCTAAAGTCCAAAGTTATCTGAACCTATATGAAACTAAAAAAAGTCTTGGGTTAGGCTTGTGGTTTGAGGTTTGAATTAAAACTTAGGTTATTCTTATTTCATCCTCACTAGTTTTCTGTCAGTGTTTATATTGTTCCCATATCTCTGTCTTCCAGAGCAAGACATTATCATGGGTTTGGATACAGTAAGAACAAACTAACCAGATTTTCTGCCCATATGTCAAAATGAACCTAGGCTAAACATGTCTACAGGTTTAACTTTAACTACATGTATATTTGGTTCACTTTGGTTGGTTTACATTTCTTAGTTTTAGCAGGCCATATTTATATACCATAAAAATACCATTAGGATGCCAGGATCTCTCAAACCCCAATATTATACAAGTAGTTAATCATAGGATAAGATCACCAATTCATGTGCTTCAAAATAGAGTATCTTTTGGATTCTTTCTCAGTGAATAAACTCAATATGTCAGTTAAAATCTGTTATACTCACAGCTCTTTCTAAGTGAGGCAGCCCTGTCTGAGGTTGCTACTAAGGGGGGAAATTTATGAGACTATGTTTTGCATTAGCTATTGCATCTGTACTCTACCTGTCTCCCACAGCCATTAGGACAAGACTGGATAACTGACCCAAGACAGCCAATCTGTAGGCTAGCCATATACCTATAAATTGCCCTGCTATGGAAGATAGATGTATTATCATAGTCAATAGATTACATTCTTGGGAACTTAAATGGGGTAATACAGAAATAATAAAAGTGTGAGCATGGGAGCCAAAGCTTCCAAATAATGCTAAATCAAGTCAGGACCCTGATAGTCCTTAAGCATAGCAATAAAATAATGGTCAACAATACTAACCATTTCCAATAAAGCAGCTATTTTACTAGTATTACCTCATTTCATTATATTTCAATTAGTTACTACTTTCATTTTATCTTACTGTTCATGAAACTGCAATTGAGTGAGATGAAGTATATTACCTATTTGAACAATTAACCATGGGTGAAGCTTGCATTCAAATTCAGATTTAGATCACTTTATAACCCATGATAACCCATGATCCTTATTATTATGCTATATTATAAGAGAGAATTTTAGGAAGCAGAAACAATGATGAAGTAGAAGTTAAGAAAAGACAGAAAACAAAGGGAAAAAAATATGCCAGTTGGTATTGAGGAAAATGAAGGTACAGGATAGAAAGCTGTAATTTAATGGTTGGTCACTATCTTAAAAGTTCAGATTTTACTGCTCCTATGGTTCCTAAAACTAAAATCTATACTCTATATTCATGGTGAAGGATCCTTCTATGGATTCCCTATGGGGATGATGGTAAGATTCTGTCCTTTAAATGTCGCTCCCAAGTATTTCTAAGAAATGCCTCCTCCACCCCTGCCTTCTTGAGCCAGCTTCAGTGAGGATGCCCAGCTCTCCCAACTGAGAAAAGCTCATTCGAAGGACTGCCACTTAATAAGTAGATCTTAAGCAAGTTCTAATTATCAACTTATTCATGTATAAGCTCACTTATTCGTGAACAAATTAATAACTGTGTATGGCACTATATAATCATAATTTCTTTTATGTAGAAAAAGAAGAAAAATATTCATTTTTGTAGTTGGGATTTGTAGATACTCTACTGTATTTGCACAATTTATTCATCCAATTAGAGCTGCTTCCCTATTTATACATACATCAGAGTGTAAGAGACTGATGTGACTGAAAGGAATGTCCTTAAAAACGTAGGAACATTTCAAATATATTGCAAAGTATGTTAAATAGGAAACAGAATGAAATTAACAAGGTAATAATATTTTGTGATCATATAGTAGAAAAGAGAGATTCTCATAGATCAGTAAATGTGTTTGTACTGATCTTTGAAAGAATGACTGAATGAAAAGTAAAGCTGATGTAGCAAGCTTTTCATAAAAATAATACTGATTTATTTTTGGTACAAAAGTGTCTTTTGTTCTATGAGAAAATGATGCCAATTGTTATAGTTATTTTTGTAGTATGTGAATTTAGCAAAAAGGATTGCCAATCCTATTGTTGATCTCCAGGTTTTATTTATTTAAAAAATATTCTCTTGTAGGTAAAATCCCAAAGTTCAGGAATCACTGGCATGGAAAATGATCATTATTATGGGAAATTTTGGAGATTAAGAAAGACATGTGTATGAAAAGGGGAAAACAGCCTCCACTAGATTTAGTCTCTGGGAACAATCTTAAAAAATAAAAAAGTTAGAGACTAGGAACTTTTAAATTTAAAAGCAATTTTTTAATACACCCGAACTTTGGGCTATGTATCTGTAATAAGCTATGATTTTTTGAGGTTTTCTCATTGTTGATTGCATTTCTATTTATCTATATTCTATGTGAATGAGTAACTGAGTGATTGATAAAACAGCACCCATAAAGTAAACTTCTAGAAACATTTTCATTAAAAAGACAGAGCTAATCTTACCACAGAATCTCATTGGCAGAATAGGGAGATATTGCAACTCACCACAATAAAGTAAATATTTCAACAAGATTAATACCTATTTAAAAATGAAAACTGCTGAACCGTGGCAAGTAGAAGCCACTAAACATTTGATACATGTCTCTGCCAGGTTCTAGCCAAACCACCGAAATGTCCTGTCAAGTTATGCATCAAATAGAAGCTCAACGAAAAGGAACTGATGCTAGAATCTAGGCAGGAACAGGAACAGGTTTAGATTTCAAAAGTAGCCCAGTAAACCTTGTGGTTCTTGCCCAATGCGAAGGGCACTTTCTCCTGGTGCAGAAGGATGCTTTTCTACCTGCTTTAGGAGCTGCTGGGTTTCAGTTATGATAGGTAGCTTACTTTTGCCCTCCTCACGGCCCATTCTGGTTTATTTGCGTTTCGGAGTACCATCCTTGTCACACCTCCTCATCCTTTGCCTCAGTTATCTTTCCTCTAACATTTCCTTTCCCACTTCCCGGAACAGACGGAGTGAAGCAAGTGTCTGATCTTACTACAAACGACTTTCACAACACTCTCTTTATTGAGGAATGGGGAGCTATATGAAATGATTCAAAATTGCATTGGAAGGGCTAACACTTAAAACCTTAGAAATAGATGCTTAACAAATAAAATTCAAGGCTGGCTTTATTTCTCGAGACAACGTAGTAATTCAGTAGGACTAAATCTGAAATTGAGAAAATTCTGTGAGGGTAGACCTAAAACTTACCTCCCACTAGCCTTAAAGCAGGAGAATTCTGCATAAAGGACAGTACATCTGGGTAAGGATAAGAGAATCATAGAATTAATGTCTAATTTTGAGAGAGAACAAATGTAAAAAGGCTTTACATTTTTGTATCCTGGTAAATGCCAAAGCTGATTATCTCTTCTTTCAAGAAATGAGAAAGACATCTTGTTTATTCTATAATTATGATGACTTGACCATAAGAAAACTGGATTTTATTTAAATATTCTCTAATTTGGATGTTACTGAATCAGGTTAACACTTGCCTTCATTATCCAAAACAAGTTTCACTAAACAAAAGCTTTTAATTATTTAATTAGTGATAGAGCAATCAATATCTTGAAGAGATATTTTGCACTTCTCTGCTCATTGCAACATTACTCAGAGTAAACAAGATGTGGAAGCAACCTAAGTGTCTATAAGTGGATGAATGAATAAAAAACACTGTGGCGGGGCGCCTGGGTGGCTCAGTGGGTTAAAGCCTCTGCCTTCAGCTCAGGTCATGATCTCAGGGTCCTGGGATCGAGCCCCACATCGGGCTCTCTGCTCAGCAGGGAGCCTGCTTCCCTTCCTCTCTCTGCCTGCCTCTCTGCCTACTTGTGATCTCTGTCAAATAAATAAATAAAATCTTAAAAAAAAAAAAAAAACTGTGGTGTATAGACACGGTGAAATAGTGGGCATCCATTAAAAAAGAAAGAAATTCTGCCACTTACGACAAGATGGATGAACCTGAAGGTCATTATACTAGGTGAAATAAGCCAGCCAGAGAGAGACGCAGAAAGGCAAATACTATATTATATCACTTACATGTGAAATCTGGGAAAAAAGAAAGAAAAGCTGAACTCCTAGAAACAGAGAGGAGAATGGTAGCTGCCAGGGGCTAAGGAGGCTGGGGGAAACTCAGAGAGGTTGGTGTAAGGGTGTAAGGCACTTTTGGTTATGAGTAAGTTCCAACAATCTAGTGTACAGTGTGGTGCTTTTAATTAAGAAGTAGTGTATACTTAAAATTTGGTAAGAGAGTAGATATTGAGTATTCTCACACACACACAAAAAAATAAAAAAACAACGTAACTATGTAAGGATGATTGTGTTCACTTGATTATGGTAATCATTTCACAATTTATATGTTTATCAAATCATATTATATGCTCTAACTACATAAAATTTTGTTAATTGTACCTCAATGAACTAAGAAACACATAAATACACAAATAAATACAAAGCTTAAAATAGATTTTAAAAACATCTCTATATGTCTCAAAAAAACCACATTTTGATAAATTTTACGATATACCTGATCTTAGTGAGATTGGTGCATTAAATATAGATGAGGTAGTCTTTTTTTCCAAAAGGTTACATATAAGAACTCCTCCTGTCTTTCTCTATCTCAAACATCATTATTCAATCTCAAGTTTTGGGGACCAGGACTATTTGATTATTAAAAAATAAATAAATAAAAACTAGAACAGTTGACGAAGTCAATGTATATCCTATAGGAAAACTCAGAGAGGAGATGGGCCAATTCACTGTCCTGCTAATTATCCTAGTAAAGGAATGGGGGAAAACCTGTCTTTACTGTCTCTTTTAAGAGATATACAGAATGTTTATTAAAATTATTATGTAAGGGGTACCTGGGTAGCTCAGTTGGGTAATCCTCTGACTCTTGATATTGACTCAAGTCATGATCTCAGGGATGTGAGATTTAGCCCTGCATCAGGCTCTGTGCTCAGCAGAGTCTGCTTGGGGTTTTCTCCCTGTACCCCAGCCCCCACTCTCTCTCTCTTGCTCTCTAAACTAAGTAAATAGAATCTTTTAAAAAATGTTTATGTGAAATAACTTCTAGCAGACACCCACTAAGGTAAAAGAACCTTTTATGAACCTGGAAATGGTTGGCTTTGGGGAAGACACTGAAAACCAGGTCTGGTTCTTCAGGCAAACTGGTTTTTTATGACTTTGGAGTGGAGGGCTGGTTCACTAGGGAAGGCATGTTAAGAAACCGTTGTTTTCTTTTTAGTTATCGTGTCTAGAAAAAACGTATTCATACAGCATGGACACTGAGGGTCATTGAAGAAAGACTGTCATATTGGTTACAGAGACAGTATTTGAGCCCTGTCATTGTCTTTTATCCTGTCTGAAAGTGAAGTCTTAATTCTGGTCCAACTTCCAATGGGGTTGAAGTACCATTGCAACAGGAACCTGACAGCCAATATATGCAAGTATAGCATTTGACCCTGCACTCTGGTCTCCTTTAGTAAACAATTTCTCTAGTCAGTTTAATACTACGTTGACTATTAAAGGGATGAGTTTGGTGCTATGAAGGCATATCCTTATCTTAAAAAAAAAAAAAAAAAGAGTGAGCAATTGAATACTAAAACAAAAAAACTCTTCTTTTCAGGTGTCTAGAAAAGAGAAGTTGTCTTCTAGGAATATTTAGAGGTAAATTTACCTTACTATCCAATTGAAAAAGGAGAGTTAAAGTAATACCAAAGAAATAGAAAGATCTTACGTGTCTCATTTAGCTAGATGATTTCTATACAGTAACTTTTTTGAATGGTCATGCATTCATCGATGGATCACCTATTGATCTCATAAATCTAATGTGAATTTTGGTTTTGAAAATCTGGGCTAAGCTTGGAAAATTAAGAGAGATTCCACTATTAATGGAGAGTTGTAGGAAGAAAATGAACAGTGAGTGAAGTGATGGGGGAAAGCCTGGAGGAAAAAAGAACAACTTTGTTCACCAAATTGTTTGTGGGGAATTGTGTGCCACTTCCCTACTGTCCTAGTTGCTGAGCAGAATTTGCATTTCTGAACTGGGCCATTTGCATAAGAGTAGAGAGATGCCTGTGTGTGACTTTCAGGGAGTGGGCCTTCGCACCCTCCCACCTCCCACCTCTGCCTTGGCCTAATGAAAATGATCATGATATTGGAAGGGTCCTGCTGAAGACTGTTGGGATGGAACCAAAAGGGCAGAAGGGCTGAGAGGGGAGCCACTCGCTCATTAGGAACAGACGTTTGACTTTACAGAAAGCAATGAACGAGCTTCATTAATATTGGTTTCTTTGGAAGAGTACCTAGCTCTACCCTAATCAATATCTGAAATATCTTTTACTTGAAATTAGAGTTGGTTTGATTCAGGATTGAAAGAGAACGTCCAAAATAAATTGCCCCCCCCCCACCAAATCAGGGAACATTCTGCCACCAGAATTCCTGCACTAGTGACATATCTTGCCACCTGTGGTGCCCATCCTTGTTTCTCTGAAGTTAGCACCACCCAGTACTATACTCTGTGTTCTGCATAACAAAACAGATAGCTTTGTGCTCTTGAAATGTCCAAAATTTATTTATATTTTGTAATAGCAGCATGTAATGTGTAGAGAAACCTGATGTTTCTGGAGGCCTGTTAATACCTTTTCCTTATTTTTGATTCCTTAATTTTTTTGTTTTCTATAACTTTACTGTATCATTTGATTCTCTTACTCTAGTAAACTTATAATGAAATTGTGAAAATGAAAAAAGATATAGCCCATGGCTATAACTTTCAGGCCATTTCAAACTTTCAGGCCATTAATGATATAAAAGTCTATAATTAGGAAGATAACTATCTAAATTGTGCTTTCTATCAATGTGTTGTTCTGTTTCCACAAAGACTGTAAGAATAATCTGATTCTCTACTAATACTTTTCTAGAGAAGTATTACACATCCTGTGAAATTATTACATGCTAACAGCCTATTATGGGGACAGAAATTTCTGGATTAGATGATGGACATTAGAAAATCTCATGCACTTGCAATTTAAACCAATAGGTCTCACTCTTGAATGTGGTGTCAAAGTAGATGGAATCAGTTTGATTTGACAGTAGCATGTTCCCCAATCTTCTCTTCCTTTCTGACAACATGTGTTCCTTATTTTCAGTGCAATCAGTTCCCTCACTGCTCACTTCTACTGAACCACTGCCCTCGCACAGCAGTCACCCAAGGCTACTGTCCTTGGGCCCATGATTAAAATCCTCACTTCCTTCTTCCCTTTACCCCAGTGGTCCTTCCCATAAATACTTGTGTTATCTCAGAGCCGGATGGTAGTGGGAAACTGTTTGATATGGGAGAGGATTGAGGGTGATACAGCGGTTCGGAATCTGCAGTTAGAGTCCAGATTTCTTCTTCTTAGCTGGGTGACAATTAGGTCACTCTAGAGCCCCAATGTATCCATCCATAGAATGGGGATAATAATGCCTAAATCATAGGGAAAGCATTGACCACAGTGACTGAACCTCATGATTCTCAATAAATAGTGTTATTTTCAGGAGGTTTTGCCTTATTGAAGACTCTTTCAGAGCCCAAGTTGAACTCATCTTGGTTAATTTTGTGGGGTTGGGAAGGTATTATGATAAAGTGAAGTAAAAATTCCTAATTACAATTGGATAAAAGGGTGGGCAAAGGAATAATCACAGAGGTAATAACTGAAATCATCTCCCTAAAACTTGCTCTTCGATCACTAGAAGAGAAACTCCATGGAGCTCAGGTAAGTGCCTCTCAATATTGTTATCACAGTGTGATTGGGGAAACTGGTCAGTCTGCCTGGGACATTCTGGGATCCTTCAGCCTTCCTTGAGCAGATTAATATCTACTCACACCTCAGCATTTAGCTTCAAGTCCTTTCATTCAGCAGGCCCACGGTGACCTCTTAAAACCAGATTAGATTCCCTTGCTGTGGATTCTTCCTTGATGCAGTCCTAAAGCAAATCACACTTTTCTGTAATTGTTAGTCTCACCCTCCTGAACCTTACAAGGTTCCTGAGAATAGGGCTTTTGTTCGACGTTGTGTTTTTCGTGTCTAGTACCGTCGTTAGTTCAAGGGAGACATTTTAAATACTGAGGAATGACTAAATAAATACATGGAGAGATTGATAAAGGCAGGCCACTGAGGGAGAAATTTATAGGAGAATAGGCTAAAATAAAAAGCAAAAGTAAATTTAAAATATATCTGCTCAGAGATGTGAATATCATGTCTGTCTTTAAAATTTGGAAGGCTATAAATTCATTGCCTTATGTTTATTCAATTATCAAATAGTAGTGATTGCTTCCTTTTTTAAAAAAATTTTATTTACTTGAGAGAACAAGAGAGTACAAGAAGAGGAGGGACAGAGGGAGAGGGAGAAGCAAGGCTCCCCACTAAGCAGGGAGCTCAATGCTGGGCTCAATCCCAGGCTCATTCCCAGGACCCTGGGATCATAACCTGAGCTGAAGGCAGATGCTTAACTGACTGAGCCACCCAGGAGTCCGAGTAGCTGACTGCTTCTGATAGGTTTCGAGGATACAGGGCAGATAAGTGGGGTTCTTGACCTCACTGAGGTTAAAACCAAGTGGGGAAAATACAGATGTTAACAAATAGTAATAATGTGATGTGGTTCGTACCACACAGTGGAGAGGGCATTCAGCTAACTCAAGGTTAACAGGTTCCAGAAAGAGTTCTCAGGCAGCAAAATGCCCGAGTTAAATCAGAAAGGCACACACAAAAGGAAGGAAAGAACTAGACAGAGATGACCTCTTCTAAACGTGTTTCATTTTGATCCTGGGTGTCCCAGTCCAGCCTAAACTGGCTGCATAAGGAAGAGGAAGGCCTGCCTCACAGAACCAAAGCATCTGGTGGAGACTTCAGGAATGCTTAGGTCAAGAGGCTCAAATATTGTCTTCAGACGTCTCTGTCTCTCTCCTCCTGGCTCTGCTTTTTGCTTTGTTGACATTTCCTTTCTAGATTTTTACTTAATGAGCCATGGAAGCCACTAGCAGCTGCAGGAACCTCCCCCCAATTACCACCTTACAAATCCTAGTAAAACCACAAAGCTCTGTCTTCCTTGTAGCACCGACAAAGCCCTTGAATCTAGTCACATTGGTCTGGATCATGATTTGCCCATTTCTTAACAAATCAATACAGCCAGAGAGATGAGCTGCTCTGCTCGGATGCTTGAATCATTTGTTCACCTCTGGAATCTAGAATGAGGTCAAGCCCATCGGTTCACATGGCCTGAAAATGGGGAATTGTGACAATGGCAAAATGTGGGGAGGAGCTAATGTGGAAACAAGGCAGGGATGGACGTCAGCAAAAGCCAGATGTTCATTAAACACCTACGCCCCAAAAAACACACACCATTGGACCTTAACAACACTTCTTCCATATGTCCATCTTCCGTAACAAACTTATTATTAAATACTTTAATATTATTCCTGCACACATAACTCATATATTGTACCATACACTCATAGGAATAAACACAAACATACCTGGCAAATCACAAATTTTTTAAAAAAATGATAAAAGTTTAGTAATAACAACAAAAAGGTACCTGTGTAATACCCTAGATATCATTACACTTTTGGAATTTGCTAGAACCCATGCTAGCCCAAATGCTTTATACTTTGATCTTTGACTACTTGCATTACTGCTGCTTTCCTCATGCGTGGCCCACACCGATCATAATCAAGTGCGACAGGCAGGGCTTATCCTCTACATGGTTGGGAGCATTCTTTTGATAGGGATCACTGTATTTTTTTTTTTTAATGGAAAAGATCTTAAAGACCATATTGTTTATCCTCATATCCTACAAGTAAGAAATTAAATCCAAAGAGCTTCAATAACCATGCGAAATTTTCAAATTTGATGATGAGCCAGTTTCCTTAAATAAAACACCAAGGGGCACCGGGGTGGCTCAGTGGGTTAAAGCCTCTGCCTTTGGCTCAGGTCATGATCTCAGGGTCCTGGGATCGAGTTCCTCTGCTCAGCAGGGAGCCTGCTTCCCCTCACCCCCACCGCCACCTGCCTCTCTGCCTACTTGTGATCTTTGTCTGTCAAATAAATAAAATATTAAAAAAAAAAAAAACAAAAAACACCAAATGACACTTCTCAATAGAAAGGTAGTTCCGAACCAGGCCATCTCTCCTGCCACTTTCTGCATCTGAAAACCAGAAAAAAATAAAGAAGAACCAGGTGCCCCCTTTCCTGCCAATATGAAAACCCTCCATTATAAAACACTGAAAAATGCTATAGAACACACAGACACATTATTGCTATGATTTTATAGCAAGAGGAGACTTTATTTTTTATATTAATCATGAGTTGGAAAAAGCCGTCACTTTAGGGATTCTAATGAGTAGCAGTTTATGGGTAAACTTGACCATGTTGAAAAACAAGGACCAGTAACCTGATTTTTGCCCCGGCAAGTTCTTCACAAAATGGGATGAGGTTTTTATGGGATATATTTCTGCCTCTGCTTTAAATACCAGAAGAAACTGGTGAAAATTAAAATGTAACATCCAGGGGTGCCCAGGTGGCTCAGTTGGTTAAGTATCTGTCTTTGGCTCAAGTCATAATCTCAGGGTCGTGGGATCGAGACCCGCATCAGGCTCTCTGTCCAGTAGAGAGTCTGCTTATCCCTCTCCCTCTGCTCCTCCTCCCTGCTCAAGGTCACTCTATCAAATAACTATAAAAAAATAAAATAAAATGTAACATCCAGTTTGTGTGTTTCAAAACCAATCGGAACATTCCATGTAACTAATTCAAATAAAACCACACAGAGCTGTCCTGAAATCAGGATCTCAAAAAGATTTCTGTATTCTTAGAGAACACGCAGCATGGTGGTTTACATAATTTACATTTATTGCAACAAAGATTAGGGAAGTAAAGGGTAAAAAAGTGAAAAATCATGGCTGTGTTGTATAAATGGAGAACTACAGTAGAAGGAATATAAGAAATAATAAACCAAGTATATATTCTATTGCTCTGTCAACTATACAGACAAAAGTTTTGTTATTTAGCGTATTATACTACCAATAATATTTTACTATCAAGAAATTTAATAGTACATCTTCTTTTTTTTCTGAACATAATTTTGAGCTCAAGAAACTACTAACAAAAAACCAGATAGGCATCCCCTACAGAAAATAGTTCTAAAACTCAAAGGATATCTTAGGCCTTTTTATTTTTGCAAAAACCTCCAATTCTTGAATTTCTGGATTATAGTCCATTCTACTAATATTCCTTCTTCTTGGATCTTGTTTTAATGTTCATGTTTGACATAAATGGTAGATGTAACGATATAATAAATAATCTGTATTTTTATTCTTGGAGTTACTTCACCCTTACTCAGGAATGAACCATTATGCTTTTCAGTGTGGTTTTAAGAGATCGTTGCTCTTCAGTCACTTTTGACTTAACTTTACCGTGATATATCAAAAGAAAAAAAAAATCCCTGTAGGCATTCACAGTTATATTTCACTCTAATTACAGAATTCTTCAGCAGTATATGCTGAAACTCTAACTTTCTGAAATGGATGTTTTTGGGGTAGATTAAGGTGACAGCTATAATGCTGGGTAGGACTTTGAAGTGTTTAAAAATTCCTCCCCACAAGATAAGCCTGAAGCTGAATTTCAGCCAAGAGTCTGTAATTGCCTAAAAGTGTGATGTTTTCCATTTGTTTCTTCAAAGATTTTTTTTTTTTTCCACTTTATCCACAGAGGCAGAGTTTTCCTATTCCAAGCCTCATCATTCCACAACGTTTTCCTACCAGAGAGAGATTTTAGAGACTCTATCTCAGAGAAGGCAAACTTGACAGGGGATCAGTCAGCCGATCAGTCTCTGTTCACCTAGTGGATGTACTGGGAGTGCTTTTAGAGAAAGAGGATGGCGGCGGGTTAGCCATCCCGAGATACGATGAACCCGCACGACACTATTAGGAAACAGAACAAGCTTCATGTGTTCTTAAAAGCCAAATGGGAAAAAAATGACACAAAGGATAATTGCAGGTGTGTCAAAAAGGTCAGTTCAAAGTCAGCTATAGTTTGTAATAATGATTTTTTAAAACGAATTTATGAAGATTTATTTTTCATATTACACAAATCACCCATTTCAAGTGTATCATTTTTAGTAAGTTTACTAGATGGTACAACCATCACCATAAATCAGTTTTAGAACATTTTAATCCCCTCAAGAAGATCCCTCATGACTATTTACAGCTAATCCCCATTCCTACCCCCAGGCAGCCGCAAATCTACTTTCTGTATCCAGAAAGTTGCTTTTTCTGGACCTGTCATATAAATGGAATCATAAACTATGTAATCTCTTCCATCCAGCTTCTTTCATTTAGTCATGTTTTGGGGATTCATCCCTGATGCAGCATCTGTCATTATTTGTTTATTTTTATTGATGAATAGTATTCCACTGTGTGGAATGATTTTTAATGGCAATGATCTTAAAACTATGTTTTTCACAGTGCCTTAAAAGCTCTAAATGTTGATGTTGATGGATGAATTAAATCTTGTTTCCCCAAACGATCAGTTAGCACAAGAGATCCTATGACTAAAAGGGGCTTGAAAATCATTGACCTTTGGGATGCTGCATAGTTCACTCATATAATAATTCATCAAATACTTATTGAGGTCCTGTAATATACCAGATACTCTGCTGCCTACTGAGAAGATAGTAGGGAATAAGGGAGGCATAATTTCTGTCCTTATGACCCCCATTATGGTCCTTTAGGGGAGATGGGCTTTAAACAAATAATTAAACAAATATGTTTTGGCTAAAATTGAGATAAATGCTGCTCTCTAAAAGTGCAGGGTGCTGTAGGAATGAGTAATGGAGGCATCTAGCCTAGGCTGAGACTCAGGAAAGATTTCCCTGTAGGAGTTGTATTTAAGTTGAGATTTGAAGGACAAAATATTTGGACAGGTTTACTAAAAATAAGGAAAAGAGATTTCTGCTCAAAGAACAGACTTGGGAAGGATGAACGCATTCCAGGAACTGAAGGGATGCCAAGGTGGCAGAAGTGTGGTGCTGAGATCATGGGAGATGGGCTCGATGCAGGAGGGGCCTGGGGAAGTAGCAGAGGTCAGGCTGTCGGACTTGGCCACTGTAAAGTTTTGGATTTTCATCTTGAGGGTAAAGGATGCCATTGCAGCATTTGAAGCAAGAGAGTGATATGGTTAAATTTATGTTTTCATAAAAAAATACAACAACAACTAGTCTATTGTACAGAATACATATTTGAACAACCACAATATTGTAACAAACGGGAACCAAGAGGTCACTATTAAGGGGTTTCACGTGCAATTTGTTCCCTGATAACTAAGTATCCCCATTTCCTAGAACTTTGCCTGCTATATCATAGGAGCGCCTCTGGATATTTATCCAAAAGAACTGAAATCAGGATCTCAAAAAGATTTCTGTATTCCAGTATTCATTGTAGCATTATTTATAGTAGCATAGATTTGGAAACAATCTATATGTCTATAAGTGAATCAATACATAGGGAAAATATGTCATATACATGCAATGGAATATTATTCAGCCTTAAAAAAGGAAATGTGGCTATGTGTGACAATGTGGATAAATCTAGAGGACATTATTGTAAGTGAAATGAACTGATCACAGAAGGACAAATACTACATGATTCTTATATGATATATGATATGTATCATATCTCATAATATCATATATGTCAATATATATGATGTAATATCATATATATGAGATATGATATTTTATGTGTGTGTGTGTGTGTGTGTGTGTGTGTGTGTGTATCAAACTCATAGAAAGTAGAGTAGAGAGGTGGTGGCCAGAGACCAGAGGAGGAGAAATAGGGAACTACTATTCTGTGGGCACAAAGTTTCAGTTCTTCAAGCTGACTTACTGCTAACAATCTTTTGTTGCACAACGTTGTGCCTATAGCTAACAAAACTGTGTTGCACACTTAAAATTTTCTTAAGAGGGTAGATCTCATGTTAAATATTCTTCCACAATAAAAAATAATTGTTGAATAAATGAGTAAAGGTTAATAAGCAACATCCCTGAATTTAGGAATAGCTTACCTTTTTTATACATTAGAAGGGATTCTTGATGACTTCAATAATGAGCTTATTTTCATCATTTCTCTGCTAATATGTTTTATTGAGTGGGAGGGAAATGAGTGAAATGAGAGCTAGCATGCCAAAAATAATGAATGCTTCCTTCAACCATCACACGTAATACCAAAGAAATGGTGAGGATTTTGAGGTAACTCAGGGTAGATCTAACATCACATAGGGTAACGCTAACTTCTGTTCATTTAGAAAGGCAATCCTTTTCTAACCAAAATCAAACAAACCAAACCAACAAACAGACCATTGATTATTTGAGGAAAAGTACAGGGAATCAAATAAACTTTTCCAAGTGTCACAGTGAATATGGGTTTCTGATTTTTGCTTCTGGTAAAACCATATGGAGGAATGTTATTACATCATGGCTGCACCATACCTGCTGAGTGATGTCTTCCTTCATCAGGCTTGAAATTGGTTCTTTCATCTCCAAACTCTGCAAAATGTAGAAACATTTCCCTCTGCTCTGGACTATCTGGTTGCTAGAAGCAGCTTCTGAAACCTATCACTGACATATTTACCAGGAACACTAGTTACGCTGTCTTCTTAAAGCAGAGAACTAACATCTTGGGATGGCAAACTTATGACAACCTTTATTATGAGGGCGAGTTTTAGAATATTGTAGAAGTCCCCACTTTGAAACATCCTAATAAATTTTAGAATTTATTGTGTGAAAAAAATCTTGGCTACCTACTTGCCTCCATTCATCAAAAACTTAGAATGGGTTTATACCAGGCATGAAATGTCCCTTTGAATTTTTACGAATAGATTAATGATGCTAATAAACATGCAGACGAACCAAGAAAAAATGGTGGGACATTTATTAAACTCACTTCTAAGAACCTGTTAAAAATAAATGGAATCGTTTAATGATTGAATGTACTTGTTTACGTTTCAAAGCTGATTAACTTAAATTTAATCTTTGTTTTCTTTCATTAGATGCTGTGGAAGTTCTCTGTCATTACTTTAATTAGATGCATTAATAAGGTTTTAAGACACCTCTGCACAGAACTGTATGCAAATCGAGGAAGATGAACCTGAATCTGGTAAGGTAAACGTCCAATTTCTACCCTGTTAACTGAAAGCTGGTTGCATTTTTTTTTAGTCCTCTTTATGTTCTTTTTAATTTATGTATGTGACTGTTTACTAGGATCAATAAGAAATCTTAATCCATTTTAATTTTTATTTGGATCTCTAGAATGTGCTAAAAGCTCCCAGGAGGAACTCAAGATCTTTATCTGCATTTCATATAATGAACCTAAACACTATGGTGCTGAGAATAAAGACAAAAAACTAAGCAAGCATGGATTTGCTTCTACAGGAAAAAAAGAAGTCTGCATACATACCCATAACACAAATTCCTTTTTAAGTAGATATATTCATGTCTTATTTATCTCAAAGGAACATAAAAGAAAACTCAAAGTTCATTTTAGAATCAGCTGTCTTTTAGAACTAGATGAATACTTAGAAACTCTTCAGCTGTAAGCCATGGTGAGCCCATCCGGTATCTGGAGGGGCAGTGGATTCTTTGGCTTAAAATTTAAGAGCAGTGTAAAAACTTTGCACACCTAGGTTTGCAGTCTGAATTACCTCGTATTTGACCAATCACTGATGCAAGAATTTTTGTGTTTATATGTAGAAATAAGAGAAATATGTGAAAAGCATTTTAGTAGTCAGTGTTTTAAGGCTTGACTTGAGCTTTAAAAGAGTTTCTAACTTTGATTTTCCTAGTGACAATTGTATATGCATTATTGTCATCTTCTTTCATTCGGGAATCACCTTTTTCTTATACACCTGCCTAACAGACCTTGAACGTTAAACTAAGATTTATAAATATGTAATTGGTAGCATATATCAGCATGAACTATAAGGTTCTTTCTTAAGAAGCATTATATAATAAATGACTCCTATTAAGATGGTCTAATTAGTTTTAAGTATTTAACCAGCATTAGCAGAGAGATTAAAAACCCAGCCTACCTAGACTACATATTAGCTTATAATGACTTAGGAGTAATCAGCTTTCCCCCATGGCTTCACAAGGAAGAGAGGAAATCAAAATAAAACAGTTTTAGAATCAGGTAACTAATTATACGCAGATTATTTGTAAACATCTTTTCCCCTTTGAACAAAAGAAGTAAGCTTGGCTGAACTGAACTGGAGCTCTCACTGCCAAACCCACAACAGAGCCATTTTCTTAGAAGAATAGACCTATATTATGGATGTAGTGATGAGTAAGACACCAAGCTGGGCAGTGATCAAAAAACAAACTGATATTTGCTCTAGCTAATTTGAATGGCTGGGCTTTGGAGCAGCTGGGATGGAGTTCGTATCTTTTTTTTTTTTTAAACAAAACAAAACGGAGGCCTTTGTCTGGGTTCCCAGTGAGATGCTGGATTACAAACAAGTGCATTCTTCCCCACCTCCTTTCTAGTAGCTACAGCATTTCAAGGAAGTCTTTGCTTCTGCCATTCTTTCTTGATTTGAAGGGTTCTTGGTATTCGTAATAAATGCAATTGGAGAAATTGCCTGAAAATGTTGTGCTATGTTTCATATCTTCATTGGCAATGGTCTTCATTTCAAAGTTATTTTTGGAGTAAACTCAGACCCGTGTTTGCTTTGAACCTGATTGTATACTCTGGGAGTCTGTTTTGTTTCTCATTATCGTTCTATTAATCGAAGCTCTGTAGTAGTCATGAGTGGCTATTGTATGTCAGGTATTGAGTTAGTACTCGACCCTGGCTCTCGCTTACTCATCAAAATACCACTAATGAAGTAGATATTATTATCCACATTTTAGAGATAAGAAGACTCTAACTTGTTGAGGTTAAGAACGTATCCAAGTTAAACAGCTAGGATGTGGGAAGGCAGAAATGGATCCCTGTCTGCCTGACTCCCGTGCAATGTGCTCGCCATCACTGTGCTATAGAAGAGAAAACATTTTCATGATCTTCACTTCTTCCATAAATACAAAAATGGGTTGCTCCAGATGACCAGGATTCTGAATACAGTGAAAGCGAGTTATATGAAGGTCAAATGCAGAAGGCTATTCTACAGGGTTAAGCTTGTACTTCCGTTGTGCACTGTAATCAGTTACAATGTTTACCTTCCTCAAAAATTTGGTTCATGATGACAGATTTGCTTCTCCGTATCCTGGTTCATAAGTGATGTCTTAATCACTCAAAATGCCTTCAGAAGTAAAGCTTTAGAAATGTAGCCTTACCAGAGGTCATCTTTCACCTACAGTTGACTGCTGGGCCCTGAGAGGAGTGAAGTGCTCTATGGTGGTCTAGAACAATAGAAGTCTTATAGGCATATATGACCAACTTTGAATTCCATTTCTGCTATACCAAGCAATGTGCTTCACTCGGTTTCAGATTGCTCAGTCTGGAAAATTCTTGGTGAAAATGAAATTTGAGGGTGTGTGTATAATCACCATGGGATCTTTATTTTCTTCTATCAACTCTATTTCTTCATTATTCTGCTCCTCTCCCCAGCTCACTCTTCCCTCTTTAATTTCTCTTTATCTCTTGTTCCTTCCATTCTTTATCATTCTTTATTCATTATCATTCATTATTGATTTTTCTTTCTCAGTATTGATTTGATATGGAGGGAAGGCAGGAAAAAATATTTTCTAAATTCTCTTGAAGTAAGTCTATTCTGCTACTACTCATTTAGCTATACATGGTAGTCACATCACATAACCTAACTTTAAATTTTCATCTCCAGTTTTTAAAAATAATGGACATCTAAAAAATGGCCGCTAAGGAGAATCCATTGAATATAGATACCATATTTCAGGGTAAATATTTCATTTTGTTGCTTATTTTGACAAAAAAAAAGTCACTTTTTTACCCAACAAAATTCTATGACAGCAATTTTCACTAAATATGTAACTTTTATAGAATGATCATAATGAAGATTGATTTTGCTAAAATGTTCTATGGCCTCATTAATTTTTCCAAGGCATTCCTTAAGTACTAGTTATATTCTTTTGAATTATCTAGCATGTGACCATCCCTTTTGATGTTCTTTCTCTCAGTTAATAACTAGTAAGGATGAATCCAAGTTTTGTGGGACTCTTTAAGAAAAAAGAATACAGTATTATGAAAACAAAATGGTAAAAAATGAGCATTTACTTTGAGCAAAGGAATCACAATAAATTACAAATGAGAAAATTCTGACAAATATTGAAATAAACATGGTAAAATCAGAAAACATGATAAAATCCAGAAAAACAACAAAATTTTTATTAATTAACTGCTTGATGTACATCTATAATAATTTTTCCTACTTTTTTGGCTGCTCCTTTATTTTGATTGCCTCTTTATTTGACAATGATTTTATGTTTTCTGTAGTGAATAGAAATATATTTGAGTCTTTCCTCTAGCATTACTGACTATTTTCTATTATTAATGGTTTAGAAGATTTTGTTTCAGCTCCACTATTTGGTATTGCTTAATGTCAAATACCTCTTAGGGTATATGTTAAATTTTGGAAAAACCTCTATCAAAGTTTTGTTTGTTTTCATACTGCGGGTGTAAGATTTGGAATAATTTTCTTTTCTTTTCTTTTTTTTTTGGTGGAATAATTTTCCATAGACCAGCTCTGACTTTAGTTAATTATTTTCATTTGGGACTGTTTGCTCTGTTTTATCAAATATCTTAGCATGATCCCGAAAGGCACATTTTATGTGAAATTTCCTCACCTTGTGATTTTAAGAATGAATTCAGGTTTTTAAGAAATACTACGTGGATAAACAAAATTTGTCTGTTGGTCTACACAAAGGAAAACAAAGACATTACATTTTAATTTAACTTTTACTTATTTAATTTTTTAAGATTTTTATTTATTTATTTGAGAGAGAGAGAGAAAATGAGAGCATGAGTGGTGGGGAAGGGCAGAAGGAGAGGAGAAGCAGACTCCCTGTTGAGCAGGGAGCCCAGCAGTGGGAGTGGGTGGGCTGCAGCTCAATGCCAGGACCCATGAGATTGAGATCTGAGCTGAAGGCAAAAGTTCAGCTGACTAAGCCACCCAGATGCCCCTATTTATTTTAATTTTTATTTTATTCTTACCATATATAGTTCTTTCAGACTAACATTTTAAAAAAGAAATCTTGTATTTATTTGTGCCAATGTATACTTTTATAATGCTCACATTGTCATTTTATCCATTTATAAAGTTAATACATTGATGCCAAAATGAAAATGAAGAGGGACTATGGAGGGATGGAATATTATTGTCTAAGTTGGAATATGACCAATATATTCACCTACAAGTTAGGACACAGCTGGAGAAGACCAGTGGGAAGCCGCATAAAACACGCAGCAAGAGCTGGAGTCCTGTTTGCCAGTATCTAAGAACTATACCAGATTTCCTCACCAATTTATGAAAAAAATATTCTTAGCAAACCAAAAAGGGATGCCTTTAATGTGACAAAGAGTATCTACTGGGGCATCTAGCTGGCTTGGTTGGTGAAATGTGCGACTCTTGATCTTGGGGTTGAAAGTTCGAACCTCATGTTGGGTGTAGAGATTATTGAAAAATAAAATCTTTAAAATAAAAAAAAAGAGTACCAAAAAATGAGCACGAATCTTATACTGAGGAGTAGAACACTGAAAGCTTCTCCATGAGATTAGTGAGAGAGTAAGGATTATTTTCTATCACCGCTTCTATTAAAAATTATATGATAGGGACACCTGGGTGGCACATTAGGTTAAACCACTGCCTTCAGTTCAGGTCATGGTCTCCGGGTCCTGGGATCAAGCCCTGTGTCAGGCTCTCTGCTCGGCGGGGAGCCTGCTTCCCTCTCTGTCTCTGCCTGCCTCTCTGCCTACTTGTGATCTCTCTCTGTCAAATAAATAAATAAAATCTTTTAAAAAAAATTATATGATGGACTTTCAGGTAGAAGGCCCATTTCAACTCCTTTTTCCATCTTTTTTTTTTTTTTTTACCCCCAGTTTCTCCTTGTTTTTTTCTGGGGCTACTCAAAGGACATATTGACTATGACTGTATCTCTGGGTTCCAAAAAATCTTTCATTTGAAGAGAAAAACAAACAAACAAAACTCTCTCAATGCAAAGTACAAAAATCTTCAAACTACTGCTCTGATTGCCATTGTTATGTTGTATGCCTTTTCAATTGGGAGTAGATTCTCCATTTGTTTTTTTCTTTTTCTTCTTCTTCTTTTTTTTTTTTTTTTTGGCCCCTGAATCTTTTGCTCTTTTTCTATATGCTTCTTAAATTTTAATAATAAAGTGTTCCATTAAACCCCACATAATTCCATAAACAAACAAAATTCAAAAGCTATATTTTATATTTTAAAATTGCCTTTAAAATAATAATGATTACATATTATTATTACATGTAGTCCATCCGCTGCAGCTTCTGTCATCTCTCTGTCTTTGGCTTTAATAAAGTATGAAGAACACATGAGTGAGAAATGAAATATCTTCATTTCCTGCAGTACTAGTTATCTGCTGCCACCTAACAAATTACCCAAAAATGTGGTAGCTAAAAACAACAAACATTTATTAGCTCATAGTTTCTGTGAATCAGGAATTCAGAAGCGGCTTAGCTGGGTGGTTCTCAGGAGAATACAGTCAGGGTGTTGGCCCCTGCTGCAGTCATCCAAAGACTTGCCTACAGCTAAAGGACTTGCTTCCAGGATCACTCATGTGGCTTTGGGCAGGAGGTCTCAGTTCCTTGGGGCTGATTGGAGGTCTCTTTTCAACATACAGCAGCTGGGATCCTCCAAGCCACTGATATAAGAAAGAGAGCAAAATGGACAGCAAACAGAAAGCCATAGTGCCATTTATGACCTAGTCTTAGAAGTGGCACGCATCATTGCTGTTGTATTCCATGGTCACACAGATCAACCTAGTATGATTTAGAAGGGAACTACACAAGAAGATCAATACCAGGCTGGCAAAGGGAATTCCTTTCATATTTCATCTTAAAGGCTCATTTTATCTTGGAAGCAGTTGGTGAAAAGTAAAATAGATGAACCCAAAAATCTATTATAATTTAAATCATAGCAGCTATTTTCATAAATCTTCAGTAGTGATTTTCCAATTGGCAAAATAGGGCAATACTTACATTTAAATATATGTGTAAGTGCATTTTGCCAATTAAAAAAAAACTTTTAACGTGGAAGGATTTAATATGAGATTCCAAGTAACTTTTGCTTTTCCATTGACATTAAAAGAAAAATGGATGGTGTATATTCTTTCAGAATAAGTGAAACAAGTGAAATCTGTAGTGAATGGTATGCAAAATTTTGTCACATTGCAATCCAAATGAAACAAACAAAATCCAGACTTCTATTGAGTGAGTTCAATCAACCTGAGCCTATAGCCCAGCTACTGACTCCACCATAATTAAGTGCTAATCGCATGGGTGTGCTGTTTTGTGAGGCAGTAAACCAGCTTCCTGAGTGGCTAAACGAGGAGGTTGAAAACCAGGGAGCTTAACCTATCAAGGAACTGCAATTTTCTTTTAGAAAAAGAGCAGACCTACCTGTTTTTGCTATTAAGAT
This sequence comes from Mustela nigripes, assembly GCF_022355385.1. Lineage (NCBI taxonomy): Eukaryota > Metazoa > Chordata > Mammalia > Carnivora > Mustelidae > Mustela > Mustela nigripes. Next base: position 174,635,523 of record NC_081559.1, on the reverse strand, counting down.
AAGAGTGAAAATTCCTAAAAAGTGAAGAAATGGGTCATTTTTTAAATTGGCTAAGAAGTGGGGGCGTTGGTGAATGCAGAAAGATATTTCATATGGCCATGGTCTCTACACTGAATGTCTTCTGTAGAATTCAACAATAAATCTATTTGTCTAGTTGTCAAATACTTTCTACCTGTAAAAATTCTTTTATGCAAAATTTAAACTCATGTATGTAGCTGAAATGAGCTACAAATTTTGTCGGTCCATACAAGTTTTCTATCCTTCTCATACCAAGAATTTTATAGATGAGCCAAACAAGATCCCAAGAGGTCAAGTAACTTGTCCAAAGCCACATATTTAATGTAGAAGAGTGATTAAAATTCAGATTCTGTGTTCCAATTGGCTTGAAATTGAATCCTACTTGCATGCACACTATTTGACCCTGGGAGACTTAAGCTCTGTGCAATTCAATTTGTTCATCAGTAAGTCAATCATATCTACCAAGTTCATCAATTCCACAAATATGAGGCAGGCAATGGGGATAGACTGCAATCAATGAGTTTTTGTCTATGAAGGAAATAAAAAAGAGTGTTGTGGGAACACAGACTGTATATCCATTTTGTCATAAGTAGTCACATGTGAGCCTTGCATGGCAACAGGTGGATGAGAGGAAGACAGTAGGTCTAGATGGACAACCTAGCATTCGCAAAGGTCTAGAGATTACAGTGAGCATGACATAGCAAAGAACAGCAATGTTGAATGAGGCTGGAATATAGATGGTAAGCTGGGGAGTTGTAAGAACTAACTGTGAAAATTAATACAAAGAGTTCAGCATAGTGCCCAGCCTATGATAAACACTTGGTAAGTGATAGGTGCTGTCACTAATTTTAATATTGTTATTATTAAACATTAAAACTATAATTGGAAATCCAAATTCCTCATTGAACTTATCTCTGATTTCCAATGTCTTCTCTCTCTCTCTCAGAGTGATTTATTGTAATTGTTTATTCCAATGATAAATATCTATTGCTTGCTACCTCTTACCAGGAACTGTTCTGCTCTGGGCATTGGGAATTTGGTAAAGAAAAAAAAGCAGAGAAGGCTCTAGCTTTTCTAGAGTTTACATTATAATGGAGAGAAATGGATGAAAGAAACAGAGATATAAGTAAATGAAATAATTTTCATTGGAAAAGTGCTGTGAAGAAAATAGAACTAGAGGGATAATGAGAATGTTTGTGATGGAGTGAGGGAGGATTTGAGGGGGCCATGCTATTTCAGCTAAAGGTAATCAGAAAGGACTGTCTGGGAAGATAGTATTTGAGCTGAGAACTGAGGATGAGACAAAGCCAGCCAGGCAGAAACCCAGGAGAAGAGCCGTTCAGGCAGAGGCCCAGGCTGGGACCAGCTAGACTTGAGGAAAGAAGACCTTGCCCAAAAACTGGGGTGGGGGAGAGACTGTAGGAAGTTAGGAGTCAGAAAGATAGAAGATTTAGAGGATAAGAAGGAGTCTTCTGTGGTAAGGTGATTGGGTTTTATTTTACATATGTTGGAGAGCTTTAACTGAAGGTATGATATGATCTGAGTTTTAATTTACAATTGAGCTTCTGGATTATGAATTTGCATTTCTGGCTAGATAATCCTTTGTTGTAGGGGGTTAGCATATGGACCTGCAGGATCTCTACAGCATCCCTGGCCGCTACCCACTTAATGCCAACAGCAGCCACCGAGTTGTGTAAATCAAAATTGTCTCCAGACATTGCTGAATATCCCAAGACAGGCAAAATTTCTCCCAGTAGAGAACTACTGTCTAAAAATGATATCTTTGGTCAATGTGTGAAAAACTGGCCAAGAAAATGTGGTGGAGGGGAGGGCAAGGTGTAAACAAAGACTACTGTGAGGCTATTATAGCAATCCAGACACAAAAAAGTGACTTGATGGTGGAACAGTAGAGACTATGAAAGATGATGTAATGCAGGATATATTTTAGAAAGCTAGAAAGTACTTTGTGGGTTGAACCAACACAAATGGGTGCAGTGACCCATTAACTATACATCCTGATCTGTCTGAAGATCTGTCTGGCTCATCACTATTTCCTGGTATAATTATTAATAGTGCCCTTTTCCACTTCAAAGATGTCCTCATTTTAGACAGTAAATTACATGTTTGTCTAGTGATAGTTGAGTGACAGTCCTGAGATCTCTACTTGTATTTTTCATATTATCTTGTCCATGCAAGGGCCTTAAGTTTTCAGTCTCCTCTCATCTGATGAGATAAAGAGAACACAATATGTAAATATTTACATAAAGTAAGGAATAGAGTAATTCAGAGGAAGATAGAAGGGAAATATATACTCACTTGCAGTATGTAAAACACAACTTTATAATTTAGGTTACCATTCATCTCTGGGCTTTTCATAGATAGCATTTAGGGAAAAGAGAATGAGGTACATATAATAGTAATGTATATATTTGGTCGTTACATTTTACATGTGTAAGAGGGATAGTTTGTTTCATTCCACAAATTATGTAAGATACACATATACTTAGGGATTTTAACAAAATGTAAACCTGCAAAACCTTTTTTAAAAAAAATTACCACTTAAGCAGATGTGTAATTTTCTGAATTTTTCTGTCTAATGATGAATTAGTTTTTGGACCCCCGTGGTTGTTTTAATAAGGTCAAGGACGTGTTGATCCTCTTGTGGAATGGGAAGGGCATTTTGCCAGCACTGTTTTTAAAATAATGCACTTTGGGGGGGGGGGCGCAAGAAAAAGAGGAAGAGAAAGAAAGGCCAAAAGAAAGAAAATGAGTATCTCAGCACAAATCCATCTCCATTAGTAGAAACGAATGAATGAACACATGCCCGAGAGACTGCGTGTGGGAAATACATCATATTCAGGACAGAATGTTACCGCAATGTTCAGAAATACTTCTGTTTTTTTGTTTTTGTTTTTCCCATTATTTTGTACTAAAGTTATTATATGTGAAGAAAGTACCCTAATTTAATCTGCACTTTAGTCTTATGGGGTAACTGTTATCATCCTCATTTTTCAGACAAAACACCTGAAACTCAGAGACTCAGGTGAAAGGAATATGACTCCTGACAAAATTCCCATCCAGGTGCCTCTAGCCCCAAAGCCCTCCTTCCTTCCATTTTACCTCCCTACATCATGATATTACTGAGAAAAGCTGTTTTTGTTGTTGTTGGGAAACTAATGTTTAGAGTAATGAGGTGATCTGCTCAAGGTCCTAAAGACAATTGTTGAAGGAAGGCTTGAACGGAAGCCATCTAATTTTTAGTTCAGTTTATACCATAGTATTTGGATGTTGAGAATATTAAAATTCAGTGAGTTACTCAAGCATTTTAAACAGCCTAGCATGGTTTATCAATGATTCATTTTCCTCAAACAGTCTGAGTAAATTAAGAAAAATATTTTCATACAAACCAAAGGAACAGGAATAATGTTCAACTCCATGGCAGAGATACTGAGAAAGTAACTATATGCAAATAGTATATGTTCTGTACTTTGAAACACAAATTGAAGATGTATTGAAGACCTACTGTGTTGCTTCCTCAATTAGTAATCTGCAGAGAGTGGTTATAATTGTATGGTGATTAAACATAAGAACTTCAGAGTCTGAACAGTCTGAGCTTAAATCCTAGTTTTTTCCTCTTAGAACTTTCTAACTCCATAACTGTATCTCAATTTGCTTATCTACAAAATAAGTATAAAATGATATTTACATCAAAGGATTGTGTTGAAAACTAAATAAGATTTTGAATAATAGGGATCACTGAATACTAGCCAATACTATTAATAAGTGTTTCAACAAAAGCCTACTTGACTACCTGACTTTTCTGTGCCTCTTAATACTGGAAGGTCTTTTTTAGAGATATCTCGACAGCTTACTCCTGGGTCTTCCCTTCTGTGTGTAAGTGAAGCAATTACTGTAGAAATTTTTGAAATAATCTATACACAAATCTTCCTTTCTCCCTTTAGAGTCATAGATATTTTGGGATGGTAGAGAAACCTTAAAAATCTGTTATTCTTTTATTTACAAGTGAGTAGCCTATGAGGTTTAGAGTGTAAGGACTTGCCCACACTCTAGAGCATGGCAGAGCTGGTATAGGAATTTGGATCTTGGCTCATTGTTCTTCCTTCTCTCAACATTAGCATGTTTACCTCTGTCTGATATGTCCAGCTTATTTATGTCTCTGATTTAATTTTTTGGTTTGAGCAAGATGTAATAGAGCAGATGCAGCTCTTTTTATTAGTGTTGTGGATAGAGTTAAAAGGTAACTCAAATTTTAGAATTATCATTTTTTTATTTTGACTACCAGCCTTTCCCAAGTTACCTTTAAATATGTCAGGAAGCTAAATATATATCGATAGTAGGTTTGCCTAAGGGAAATTTAGTTCATTCTAATTGGCCAAACACTTTCAATTTATTCCTACTAAACAGGCCTTTGATATGGAGAGATTTATAGCTCCTCTTTTTTCTATCTAGAAGATAAATACAGTCTGAGATCAGAAGGGACTTCTTGTAAACCCAAAAAGGTCTCCAGATTGATGGGATTTTATTTGTCCTAGCTTACACTGGTCTTTAGCCCTGACCCATTCAGCGTGTTTCAAATATATTTTATTTTACTTTATTTTTACATCTTTCTTTAGGCGACTGACTTGTGTCTCTGTTTCTTTCTTCACTAATTTGTGTTAACTACGTATTGTTTAAACCAAGGATTAAGTGGGGAGTCTGTATTGCTTAATAAATTTGCCAGAAACTGGGTAGGCCAGCTTGCCTCTGTTCACGGAAAGCATGAGTGTTTTACAATTCATTCTGGGAAAACTTATGAACCCATACAAAAGAACTGCTTGCTGTCTTGGACTTTGGATACCACAAAGGACTATTCAATTAGAGCTTCCATTCAGTCATAACTAAAAACAGTGTTGGGTGAGAATATGCTCATTTACAAATGGGTATTTGGGTAATAGTCTCTTGATAATCCCTTCTTGATCAGTTCTGTATGTGCCCCATTTTTAAATTTCTTTCTTTATTATTTTGTTTTATTCATAACGTCTAATTATAATTCAGTCCCACACTAATAGAGATCTTTTGAAGAATCCCTTTGCTCCCCAAGGGTCTTGACCAACACCCATTTCATGTTCAATGTTGCATCTCCATTACTGTTTCTTCATGTTTCTCCATCTTCTCTTAAATGATATGGCCTGAAAAAGACTCCAGATAATGAATTCCTGCCCGCTCCCCCTCGGCCAAAGACTTAAGTTCTAACTCATGTGAACTTATATAAAGACAAGCATATCTATAAACACTCACCTCTGCCTCTACACCTCCACGCCTACTGAGTACAAATTTGCACAGTCTCTACCATGGCCCATGAGAGCTCCACTAAACATGTCAGTCATCCATCCAACGAACCAAGACTATCTTGCTCTGTACATAGTACCATACATGCAAAGATGAACAAAACATTATCTGTCCAGTAGGAAACACATAGCTTACTCAGGATGGAGATAAAGTTAGAGGATTCTGAAAGACCCCAGCTATTTGTAACATAAATCATCAATATAGTTGATTTATATATATCAGGTACTTCTTTGCTAAATGTCATTCCTAGTCAGTTCTGAGTGTCTGCTGGGTGAAATGCAGAAAGTGATTCCTTTTTTTTTTTTTTTTAAGATTTTATTTATTTATTTGACAGAGAGAGATCACAAGTAGATGGAGAGGCAGGCAGAGAAAGAGAGAGAGAGAGGGAAGCAGGATCCCTGCTGAGCAGAGAGCCCGATGCTGGACTTGATCCCAGGACCCTGAGATCATGACCTGAGTCGAAGGCAGGGCTCAACCTACTGAGCCACCCAGGCATCCCCAGAAAGTGATTCCTATTGTGATCTCTGACCAAAATGATAACACAAACCAGATTGCTAAATATTTCTACATTTACCTTGAGGAAATAATATCATTAGAATTTTTTTTTTAAGTTTACAAAACATTTTGCAAGTGATACTTACTGATCTTTGTGCAAAGGGAGCTCCAGTCAGTATAAAAGAGGAGAAATATTTAAAGAACTATAAAACTGTGGGCACCAAACCTTGATTTGGGGAAACTATAGTAATGAAAAATGTAATTCACTATCTTATTTTCTTGTTTATTTTTTGTTTAGTTTCTTGGCAAATGTGAATTCAAGTATTCCAGGGAGGGTGATCTAAGGTAGAACATTACAAACTGTTCCTGGAGACCGAGTAGGGCTCAAGGATTTACTAATAAACAAGAAAAATTAACTAAGCTCTTCATGTTTTGTGAAAATGAGAGTTGTTTTTACATGTCAAATTTTATATGAATTTAAATTATTGTTTCTGTCTCCAAATCCTATTCTCCTTACTTAAAGTATTATTACTTCATCCAGTAAAAATAAATTCTCCCAAGTGACATCAACAGCCATGCCAAGAAATTAAGAGTTCAAAAATAGCAACTTTTAGGCATAAACTGCATTAATCTATCTTACAATAACCAAGATTATTTTTAAAGAAAGAACAGTGTTGTTATGACCCTTCAAATTTTCATTCATTACTCTTTTTTGCCCTAGCATACACTTTATTTAAAAATTACATTTACTCTAATTCTACAATCCAAAATCCCAATTCCAAGATGTTTTAGCAAGTTTGTACTATCAAAGACTAAGGTAAGATATTTAGGGGCATATTTTTAGAAAGAGGTCTTTCTAGCAAAGTTTTCCCTCTTATTTCATTTCCTCCAATTTAGTTCTTACCCAAAGCAAGATGACTACCTTTTAGAAATAATAAGATTGGGAAATGAAGCAATATTCTTCCTATAATTTCTTAGACCCATTCCCATCATGTGATCTAGCCAAAGACATGTACTTGTCAGTGATCTAATGATTACAAAAGATTACTTATATCACACCTTAAAACAAGGATATTTAGACAATTCATATTTTTCGACAACTTTCAGAATAGTAGGTCTTTAAATGATGTAACAGTTTACTGGAACTAATGAGGAACGGACAAAAGAAATATTAGATCTTTTAAGTTACTTTCTGAGATTTTTTTTATACTGAAAGAAAAATTAACAAATAGCTTCTGAATTGCTTCTAAATCCTCATATGTTAATGAACATTTGTAGTTAATTTTGTATATTTTACCTAACATGAATAAGAATTTGAAAATTAATTTGATTTTTGCTAATAAAATGACTGTAAAAATGCTTTCTGAATGTTCTAGTAATAAGGACATTTACTGATGATTCTCAATAGCAAATGATGGTAACATAGCTTGACCAATTTAGGCATAACAATTTACTGGTCTGATCAAAATACAGACAGGGCCTATCTAGGTGTTAAGGACAAATAGAGTCCACAGGAAAAAATTTTTCCCAACTTCAGTCTATTCTTTTGGAAAAGTAAGGCGGAAATGTTTAATATAATAATTACAGCAGTGATTTTCCAGGTGAATACATATTTCAAACCAGATCAAAGTAGATACTTTAAATATGTGTAGTTACTTCAGTGTATTTTGATTATACTTCAATACATGTGTTTACAAAAAGAAAGGAAAATAGAGCACTTCCCCAACTTACATTCTCCAATTTTTCCCTCCAAAGGGAGTAAGATCTGCATCCTGTGGTCAAAATCCCAAGTTCCCTAACTGGTCCATCTTCAATCAAGAGTCATGGCGAGCTCATCACTATGATAGGGAGCTAAGATGAGGTCTTTAAGAACATGATCATTCCAATTCCATCTACATGGTAGAAAAACATTTCTCCCTCCTCCCACCAAATAAATAAATAAATAAATAAAAATAAAAGAATGAGGGAGTGCCATTATGACTAGAAAAATATATATATTGGTTCTATTTTTGAATCTATGAATTTCATGGGCAAAATATACAAGTAAATAATCAAGTAAGCTAGCAGGATTAAATAGATTTCCTTAGAGGAAGTTTAGCAAAGTTTTATCTTGTGCTTTTTTTAATATCAAAGGATTAAAAAACTATGGTCAAGACTTTTAAAATTTTAAGAAGGTTTTTCAATGAAAAGCTGTCATTCATTTTCTTAGGGCAATGCATATTATAGGAAGGAGGGTGGCTGGACAGGAAAAAACACATTATCTATGAAAATATATTCTTCTCAAGATTCAGATTTAAAGATTAGTTAATTATCAATTGTTAAGGTTCTCAATAACCTTAAATATTGCTGCTTAAGCAGTAGACAAGCTTTGCTAGGAAATTAAGAAATGCAAAGTGGCAGAACATGTAGACACACAGTGTTTCCATTTTTTTCTTAACCTGATAAGTAGCAATAAAAGACAATGAACACTAAAAGGTTTTTGTTTTGTTTTGTTTTTGTTTGTTTGTTTGTTTGTTTCTTGGCAGGGGGAGTAATAATCATTCAATAAGTACAATACCTTTCAGTTTCTTTCCATTGTCTTCTCCTTGGGAAAGCTCTGAGTCATTAGCTGGTAAATGCAAAGGGAAAAGGGAAAAAATAAGAGAACTAATGATTTTTTTTTTTTAAGATTTTACTTGTTTATGTGACAGACAGAGATCGCAATTAGGCAGAGAGGCAGGCAGAGAGAGAGGAGGGGAAGCAGGCTCCCCACCGAGCAGAGAGCCTGGTATGGGACTTGATCCCAGGACCCTGGGATCATGACCTGAGCTGAAGGCAGAGGCTTTAACCCACTGAGCCACCCAGGCGCCCCAGGAACTAATGATTTTTTTTATCTATTTTGAGAGACACTTTAAGAGTTTATAGATTGTCATCTTATTTAATGCTGACTAGTCTGAGTCTTACTATCTTCATTTTACAAACAGAAGCTGAGGCTTGAAAAATTAACCGAATTACCCATATTTCATCCACATGGTAGACGCTAAATTTCCCAAACTTCAAAACCCGTGTTCTTTATCTTATACCAAACCGTTTGCCGTTTACAATAAAGAAATGAAAAAGAGCAGCATTTAAGATCCCTTTTAATTCTGCAATTAAGTATGGGAAGCCCACTGGAGAAGTCCTTCATCATGCCATCTGGCCCCTCTTCTTCCATTCCCTCTGTCTCTAGAGAGCCAGCAGCTTCAGTAAGCAGTCTTTGAAGTTGCATGAAATGAGCCCCTTCTATATTCTCTTTCCATGGAACTCCAAGATCACTGATTATAAAGGTTGTTGTTTTTTTTTTTTTTTGAACTTGGATAAAGTCAACTACTAAAATTCCAATGTTGTAAAGAGAAATTATCTTTAGTGAGCTTCTGCTTTCTACATTAGAATCATCGAACGTTTTATCTGTTTGATCACATTTCCTCTGCACAGCCATTTAGGTAACTGTTATTCCAATTCCATGTAAGAAATGCAAGGCCTTGAGAATTTATATGCTCCTGAATTGACGGATTCGTATCAGATCAAACGCCAAAGCTCAGACTTGTTCCTTCTAATGAACAGGTTAATTGCATGTATCCTACATATGAAGGGGACTGTATCATCAGAGGGTTGGATGTAGAATCTACTCAAAAAGACTCAATTTAACAAAGACAGAGTAAGGTCCTGATTTATGGCAGGCTAGGTCTTTGGATGTAAAGAGGACTCTTACCCTTTAGGAGTTCATAATCTCCTGGAGAAAACAAATTGAGAGTAATTTGAATCAACCAGAGGGTAACACAATCTTCATAGAACAGAGATATAAACAAATTAACACCAAACTGTCTAATCCCAAGAAGCGCTTTTCTTATAAAAATATATATGTATATATCCACTTTCCACTTCTGTTTTGATTTTTAACCTCCCACTAAATAAAGCTGCTCTCTGAATGAGGGCCCAAGTTTAGCAAATATTTTTGTATTACTCATTGCCAGTGTAAAAGATTTCCAAATAAAACCCTTATAAAATATTTTGCTACTTTTCTGTGATTCAAATCTTTTTCTTAAATGTTTTGTCACTTTGTCACTATGGAATCTCTGGTTCCATAGTACTAATCTTTCTTCAGTATTATATTAACTTACATATTTTCTATAATTTTAAACAAAGCCAAGTCTTAAATGAAAACAAAACAAAACAAACAAAAATACTTAGATTTCAAACAAAAAACTTCACCAGAAATGTTAGCTTTTTGAGATTTGTGACAAGTCTGGCTAGGACCTTTTAAGAATTGTATAATTGGTTTCAGAATGGAAAAAAAAATTAATACAAACTAGCAAAACTGCTTTTTTATGATATCCCCCTGTTCCAACATGAAAATCAGCTATAGGCAAAACTGAGCTGGCTGTAGATGGTCCCCATGCAGATTTCCTTGACACTCACAATACTTCTTTGGCAGTTTAATTCCACAATTAGAGATTTACTCCTGTGGCTTAAGATTTCTTAACTCTTATTAAAATGTAAATATGCCAGAGAAAATAATATCTTGAACTTTGCCAGTTCAATATTTACTAAAGCTAAATATATGCCTACCCTTTGATACTACAATTGCTTTAGTAGATGTACAAGCAATAGGAGTATTTTCATATGCTCACAGAACTAAAATGTTCTGACAGCACTATTTGTAATAGCACCAAATGTAAACTGCTTAAATGGTTATCAATAGAATGGTGGGTAAATAAATTGTGGTTTATTCCACAATGGAAAATACAGCAGTGAGAAAGATGAACTGCAACTATTATAATATGGTGAGTCTCCCAAATATAATAATGTTGAAGGAAGAAGCTAGATATGAAAAGATATACATATGGTTTCATATGTATGAAGTTCAAAAAGAGTTCAAAGTCATCATTGATGTGAGAAGTCAGAAAAATGGTTGCTCTTTGTAGGGATAAGATAATGCTTCAAAGCAGGCAAAGGAGTCTCTTCTAGAGGCTGGTCATATCCTATTTTTTGATCTGAGTTTTGATTTTGTATACACAGTCAATTTGAGAAAAAACATTGAGCCATACTTTTTGATATGTGGACTTTGTGTGTATGTATTATAGCTCAATAAAAATATAAAAATATAAATATAATTTAAAAATAACACAAAGCTTTGCCAGTCGCTATAACTTAACCAATGAATTGAAACTTTTTTTTTTTTAATTTTGCTAAGGTGTGTACCAGGGTCAGAACACCTAGATTCAATATCAGAATGCAGTCCAAGAGAAAGGTGATCCAGAAAGGGAAGGTTATGGGATGCTAGATGTATACAGGCATATCTTTGTAAAGAGAAAATGGGACTAGTGATTCTCCAAAAATGTTCAGTTCACTGTGATTCAGATTCTCTCTTAGGAGACGGCCGTTTATTTCAAAGTAGACACTCATTAACATATCAACATGCTTTGTTTCTTCTCTCTCTCTCTCTCTCTCTCTCTCTGTGTGTGTGTGTTAAGACGAAGAGCACAATGTTCTGAATAGGTAATAATTTCCTTGCTTCCAGCTCATTACATATTTTGTAGGCACTGAATTAAAATTGTCATTTTGCTGTTTTTGGTGCACGTTGATCTTTCTAAACACAACCTCTTCCAATACCATAATTAATGTCTTGGTTTCCAATAGCTTCACATAAAGCCCAAAGTACCCTTCTATAATTCCCCCATGACTACCTAAAAACAAAAAAAGACACAGGTTATTCAATTTCCATGCTTCAGTTGAGGCAGGGCATACACAAGTCTAGAGACAATTGAATCTACAGGCAAAATTTCTCCCCAGTTTTGTACTATTTCTTTCAAAAAGACAAACAGGAAATGTTTGTAGCATGATTGTAGTGATAATTCTGATCTACTTTTTAATTCTTATTGTATTAGTTGTCTGTTTTCTGTTCTGTGTTTATGTATCCAGCTTGCCCTAATTTAGTTGATTCAACCCTTCCACAGGCAGGGACACTTCCACAGGCAGGGAAGCAATATGCTATGCTTAGCCTGTAAGATGATAGATAAAGCTTTTGAACCCTTAACAATCAAAGATTTCTCTTGCCTCCACCCAACCAATTCTAGCTGAGGGAGAGTAGAAAGATGTAGCTGCTTGCTCACTTAATACAAATATATTTTGCATGTCACTAAATAGAACTATTTTTACTGAGTAACTTTTATTTCAGCTTTCAGATTTGCCTTACATTGTTTATCTGAACCTCTACTTTTGGATAATTGAGATCATTTTCATTTTTGCTTCCATAAAAATATCTACCTAGGTAATTTTTGCAGACATTCATAGCTATTTCCTTAGGGTAAATTTTTGGAAGTTGTATTATTGAACCAAGAGAGTTGTATATCTTCAGGCATTGGACATTGAATATGTACTATTAAATTGATGGGGATCATTTTTATCATTCTTCAAGTTTTCCAAAGGGATTAATTGGGCTTAAAAGAATACCATCAATCATAATTGAATTCTCAAGTCCTTCTCCATATTGAATAGAGAAAATAGTTAATAGTGACATGGGGCACCTGGGTGGTGCAGTCAATTAACCATCTGTCTCTTGGTTTTAGCTCAAGTTGTGATCTCAGGGTTGTGAGGTGGAGCCCCCCTTGGGCTCCATGCTCAGCACAGAGTCTGCTTGAGGTTTTCTTCTCCCTCTGCCCCTTCCCACCATACTCATGCTCTCTTTCTAAAATAAATAAATAAATATTAAAAATATATATAGATTGACATGGAAGCATATTATAAAGTAAAAATCCTAAATCCTTCAAGTCTAAATAGATAGTGGTTCACTGACGTGGATTCATAAATGATTGAATCACTGCATTCAATAGTGTGGCTTAACAAGAGTCGAAATCAAGCTGTTCGTAGTCCATAGTGGCAGGCCACAGGAGGCTTTGTTCAGTTCTGTCTAGTCCAGTGTTTTACTCATGATTTGGTTAAGAGCATCAGCTTATTTGTGTGTTGTTTGCACGTTTAGTTCACATTGTTTTGGGAGAGAAACAAACTTTTGGAAGATAAAATTCTAAGGAGACTCAACAAATTAGAATGGTAGATAAAACCTAACATGACATTTAACTGTTGTGAATTTACATATTGAGAAAGAATAGGACTATATCAGCATTTATGAAAATTAATAATGGGCTTTATTTTACCAAAGCTGCGTAAGAGGTCATTGTTAGATAATAAAGTTATTATGATATACAGTTTTATTACTAGATATATATTCTCTGGATTGAGGGAGGTGATATAACAACTCTATGTACCTCATACCAAGGACATAAACTAGAATTTATTCAGAGGCACATGATTATCTTAGCGTGAGTCTCTAGTTTTATTGGGTAATGAAATCTCTGAGCGAAGAGAGAGATAGAAGATGAGAAGAGAGTCAGAGCAAGAGGTAAAGATTACAAAGTCATCCAAAGTCTCATCAGAAAACCAGTCATTGCTCAGTCATGTGGAATGTCTTCAGCAAGATACACAGAACATTTGGTAGGAGAGAGAAAGGTCAATTTATCTGTGGGTTCTTTCCCATCTCTTGTCTTCATTGGGTTAAAATCTGTCCTACAAAGTCTTGAAATGTCCTGTATTTCCAACTTGATGCCCAACTCTGGGCACCACTAAGGAAGCTGGTGACTCTATATAGATTCGGTTGCTTTGGCATTCAGTTCTGGAACTGCTAGAACCCCTACTGCAGAGGATGATACACTGAAACCCTTGTTGAAGCCCACATCTTGGGGGAAGGGACAGAGTTGGAACCTCAGGAGATAAGATGACAGAGACAATGATGGGACTCTCTCCATTCATCAAATGTCCAAGGCCCAGGAAATGTTATCAAGTAAAAATGGAAAAGCCCATGAAGTGGATCCAGTATAATCCACTACTTTATATAATCCATGACTTGAGTCATTCAGAATGCATTTTCATTCTTTGTTATATATGCAGATATAACATATCTTACATAAGAACTAGATGCTGTCATTTCTTCCCAAGATGGGACATGCAAGAACATACCAGGAAGGCAATGGCTTGTGGCAATCTCCTAAAAAAGACTTAAGGAATACTAGCCAACTGAGCCACTGCCCCTCATTGCTATAGCTGCATCAGGGGCTCTAATATTTATGTCACCCTCCTTTATCACCCTTTCTGGATTTCCTCATCCTCAGCCAATATTTTGGTTGGTCTGATTGCTTATCAGCTGGAATGACACAAAATCTTCATTTTTCAGGGGACTTCAGTTACTCATTCACAGCCTGGGCATAAAGTCTCCCCTAGTGAATATTCTGGGTTGTAGGTATAATTTTTCTGCCCCCACTGTGTAGTAACAAACCTATGATTTAGAATCATAATTGATTGTCCCAAGAATTGATTATCCCAAGAAACAGAATCTCCCGTCTTTGTCCACTGGTTCATTGGTATGAGGTGTAAAAAATGGTCAGATGGTAATTGGTAGTCTCGACTTCTACATCAATAGAAATTTCACTGTGTCCCTTTGTGGATATATCTTCCCTGGGAACTGGCCTCCTAACTATAGGAATGGAATGCACTAATTACATGCCTCTTGAGAGTGACAGTGACAGGAGCTAACGATTTCTTATTTTTACCACTTGGCTCCAGGACCCCTATACTTTGTTTATTTGAGACATAGAACCACAAAAAACATGTCTGGTGGGTAGCCATACATGACGTCTTGGGGCTAAGATAGGCAAGGGGCAGTCGTTCCTCATCTCTTGCTTATTGGTCAGATCGTCTCACAGGGTGTTCATTCCTAATACTTCTGGGTTTTATTACCAAGTTCTTCTAGGCTTTCTGGGGGGACCAAATTCTCCATGGGTCCAATAGGATTGGACCTGGACCTTCAGACTAAGGAGAATTAATATGTGCTGTATGAAGAACTTTTAGTAGTTCTAAGGTTATTAAACTCAAGGCCAGAATACTTAACTCTCTTCACATATTTAAGATCAGAAACTTCACAACTATTTGCTGATGGATTTTATACACAAATTTCAGTAGTAACTTGAAACTTGTGAGACTGTGATTATTAGAATAGTAGAATTCTATTTATTAGATAAGTTTTCAACAGTTTCAAACAATTTAGAAAACTTAATGCACAGAATATCTTTGAAATATATCCGCAGCTAGTTAAATTCTTTTCCTATTGAATGAGATTGGATATAGATTTTTTTCATTTTAGAAAAGAAAAAGAAAACAGACTATGAGCAAAATGTGGGACCACATTGATAAGTGGTGAATTATGCTAGGCAACCACAGCAATAGTACCAGCAGTCTTGGAACACTCAGTATGAAAGTAACCAGCTCCCATAACCTTCACACTATAACCTGAAAGCACCACCATAGAAGCAAACTTATGTTTGATTTACTCTGCTTCCAGGTGATAATGAATATTGCAGTATATAGTAGAGAAGTCTTTTTTACTGTGTTAGTTAAAATGAAATTATTTTGTGCAAAGACTAATTCAACTTAACAATTATTTATAGAGCACTTACATTGAATGAGTCCCTCTTGTCATACGTGAAGGAAGAGATAGAAAGTTGCCTCAGGTGTACAATAAATATTTGTTAACTGACTGTGGATTTACATATGGCATGGTCTACCCACTGGTAAAAGTCTTTTGAAACAAAGACTAACTTACAAAGTAGAAAAGGAAATTTTGAGCCTATGTATGATCTTGAAAGTGTTCCAAAACTGTTGGAGCTATTTCTAAGAGTATCCACCACTGTTTCATTTATCTAATTCTGTCTACCTCATCATACAAGAAATTTGTGACTTACAAGAACAACTATTTTCTTATCTCACATGGTTTCTGTGGTTCAGGGATTTAAACAAGGTAGTTGTTACTCAAAGTTTCTCATATGGTTATAGTCAGACATTGGCTGGAACTAGAACAGCAGAGGGAAATATGCAGAAGGATCTGGGACTTGTCTTGGCATCTTTCTTCCATGTAACTTCAGGGATTTCCATGTGGTCTCTTGGCATGTGCTAGTTTGGGTATCCTCACAGCATGGAGGCCTTAGGATAGTTGGATATCTTACATTACAATACAGGCTTCTGTGATGTTGTTGCCTCAGAAGTCATGCAGGGTGACTTCTGTCATAATCTATGGTCACAGCAGTCACAAAAGCCTTCCAGTTGCAAGAACAGAGGGTTGATTCTACCTCTTGATGGGAGGAGTGTTAAAGTCGCACTATAAGAAGAGAATGTGAGATTGGAAGTACTGTTATAGCCATCTTTGGAAAATGCAGTCTACTACAACAATTACATTGAAATATGAAAACTAAAGATTATCTACTAAAACACAGGGGTAGTAATGTGTCCATGAAAGTGGGTTTGCATTGTTGCATTCCATAGAGAAACACTAAAACTCCTTTAAAAACTGAAATAGTGTTATACGCAACTAATGAATCATTGAACGCTATAAAAAAAAAATTGAAATAGTGCTTTTAAAATGTGACACTACCCAATGTAATCTACATATTCGTTATGCTCCTGTAATTCCAGATGTCAGGGATTAAAAAGGCAAGGAATAACTAAAACCTGACACCCTTTTACTTCTCCCTTTCTGTTCCCAAGTAGAGAATCAAGTAGAGTTCCTTTTGAAGAAAATGGAACTTAATCACATATTTCGTTCATGACAAGTGAATCTGAAAAGCAGCAAAGAACTCTTGGCAACTTTTCACATTATGTAGTCAGAGCGATGACAAGTGCCTCCAAAACGGGTGTCCTACTCTACTGTAAAATAAATTGTTCACGAGCAAAGCATCTGCCCAATACTGCATCAGAAGGCTCCACAGGGCCCTCCTCACCGCTGCCATCACAAATGCGCGAAAGCAATCTGAGAGATTCCTCAGAGGGTATGTCGATTTCTTTAGAAAGTAGATAAAGAAGAACTGCTCAAACTAGGTTATTTGGAAAGGAAAAAGCATTAACAGCCATTCTAGGGTCTAACTATCTCACCAGATTCGGTCAACAGATCAAATCAATATCTTGGTTTTCACAACTCGTATGTCATCCCTTTCTTTGTAATGTGCTCGGCCCTTGAGAAATACTTTCTTTCAGTTTCCCAAATTTGACTGGCATTTCAGCCTTTTAGCTACTACGGATTCTTATGGATACAAAAGTGAAAAAAAAAGTATTTTCATTATTTTCATTTCATTAAATGCTATTATTTTAGTGTTCAGACAGAAACAGGTGTTTAGGGATGGAAAAATCCTTCATTTTTTTTTCATCGACAAATGAAAGGTATACTCTCCAGTTTGAGATCTTAGCAGTTTTCCCCTTAGAATCAAAACGTAAAAAAATATATTGCTTCATTTAAGGGGAAAAGATGCAAAACACAGAAAAAGACAAGTTGACAGACACATTTTAGGCTGCTTATTTCTATAAGCAAGACAATGTTAAATTATGTGCAACGATTTTCTGAAGGATATTTTTAAGAGCATAAGTTGTTATTTTGGGACCATGTCTACCTGTTGTGTGGTGAGACTCTTCAGAACATAAGTATTTTGAAATTTTGATTTTTGTTCCACTTCAGTAAAGTGAATCTCAGCCTTGGTATGGACCAGTAAGTAAAAAATTAATTCCTAATGTAGATTCCTAAAATAAGCCACTGAAAATCCCAAGTGTCAAAGTGGGAGAATTATGACTTTGTAATGTGGCCATAGCATTAAGGAATGATTCCTAAGGCATTTTCAATCTGCAACACCTTTTAAAAAAATTAGTAAGAAAAATGACCTGGCTTCTAATTCGTTTTCCCAACGCTGATGTATTTGACTTAGCAGTGTCTGGATCTAAATTAAGATTAGTCTCTAAAGTACCTTTTGGCGAAGGAAAACTATAATGATTTTATTACTCTTTTTACATGAACCAGGAAAGGGAATTTTACAAGCATGAACAGGTTCTTAAATAGAGCGGGTAATGGAGGAAAAAGAACGAATGAAGAAGGTAAAATCGAGATCCTTCTCTCATTGCATTGTTCAGCTTCCCACATCACAGATAGTAGGGAGGCTGTTTGCTCACTTGGTTAATCTCATTTTTTCATTAACAAGCCACAGGGTGCGTCTTCTGCCAGTGTTAAGTCGGAGCTGTAAAATGGACTCCAGGGTAATGTAAGGGGGAACAAACAAAAGGGGTTATTGGCTCGTGCTGCCTGGGTGTCACTCCCATTGATATCAGCAGGGATTATGTAACCCCATGTAGGAAAATGTCTGTTTACAACAGGAGTGGATGCATCACTGTCCCCTGTTACCACCATTTCAATCCATTGAAAATGGAATGGATTCATATGGGGTGCGTTTGTTTGCCTCAAAAAGGCATCCTTTTAGCATGGGCCGCTAATGTTGTAAACCTCATTATGTTTTGGTTTTCTTTTTCTATATACTAAAGTAATAGAGCTGGCTTTTGCAATCCATTCTTCCTTTTCTATGCCCTACCACCTAAGCTTAAAACAAAAAAACAAGTAACAAAACAAAACAAACAGAACAAAAAATACAACAGGCAAAGCCACTGTTCAACTTTAAGCTCATTCACATTATTTTTTAAGGCACGCGATATAGTTGAGTGATGTTAAACTCAACAGATTGTAAATGGAACCCAGATTACCTTGTTAAGACAAGATGTGTTTGCTGTCCACTTAAGCACTTCTTGTTGCTGGTAGCTTTTCCCAAATTATCTGGGTATAAATGATGTAGTCAATGGTACTCATTCCTTGGAAATAGCTGTGGCTTATTTTTTGTCCTTCGGATTAATTTTTATTCTGCTTATGGTGCTGATACCCTCCACACCTTCTTACCTCATTCTTTTAAAGCAGATCCTCTTGGCATAAAACAAAGCAAGCTCTCTGCTCCCACAGAAGCTGCAAATTTGTAAGGCTGCTGGAAAATTCTTAGTTTTGAGTAACAAATTCTCTTACTTTTGAGCAAAAATGTTGGGATGATTAACATAATGCTAACTCTGTCGGATGCCTTCTGTGCTTCAGTTTCTAACCCTCTACCAGTCAATAACGCAAAAATTATACAGTCAGGGATTGTTTACTTTAAAGCTGCTTGCAAAATATCAGGAGACTTTTCAAAGCATTAGCAACCAATTTAAGAGAAAATGAGTGGTAGGAGGGTCAGGGGGAAATATTTACTTTGGAAGGTCAATTGAATATTTGAAGAGAGTAACAGGTTTGGCTTCTAGGGTCAATGTTAATGTATCTAGTTGTCTATTTGATCCTAAATAATTAAGCTGTAGAAGCAGGAGGTCGAAAAAGTTGTTGTAGATTAGGTCCCCAGCAGGGACCATGCCTTAATGTAGTCTGAACAAAAAAAAAAAAAAAAAAAAGAAGAAGAAGAAAGAAAGAAAGAAAGGAACAAAAAGATAAAAGAAAAAGAAAAAATTGGGCAAATTTTGTTGCCAGAGGAAGTCATAGCCTACTATCCCTTATCTTTAGTTGGGGCAACTCCACAGAGATCACGGTGGTTGGATTCTCCTCCATCAAGCCACGTGGGCAGCTTTTGTCCTGTGATCTGTATTTTATCTGTTTCTGCCACAAATGATATTGATTCTTCGGATAGGATTGCTTCAGGGAAATGCATAACCTGGGGGCTTCTGAAAGTTGAGTTATCACCAATGTTTGAGTCACACACACATTTCAACATGGTTGTCTTTCTTGAAATCGAAGTACAACCCCTAATTGTGCTAGTTAATTACAATTACTGCTCTTGAATTATATCCATGATAAATGAGCACTGGCATCTATCAAATTACCTTTTTTTTTAAATAGAAAAATTTGTGTCCTTTAACGTGATTGCATTATCTGCAAGAGCATTGATGTTGTAAAATTCAGGGGGTGAGAAGTGGAGAAGCGTTGTTTCTTCCAGTGTTAATTTTACTGGGCTTATGGCTGGCATAATTCTTACAGATGGACAGCTTAGTTTTTCCTTTTACATATCACACCCAATGAATTGAGCGGTCACAAAAGTAATAATGATAAAAATAAACAAAATGTTAAACTGTTTATTTTATTATTAATTTAATTATGCATTTTTAAATGTACCATATCCAAAATCTTTTCTGGCATTCTCCAATTTAAAAGTCAACTGTCCAGTTGGAAATTAAATAATTTTTCATTCTCTATCCTCTGATTAAAATAAACTGAAAGGTTTATTTAGTATGCAGATCTGATTTTGAATATTAAAATCATATTTTCTTGGAAGAATTTTCATTGCTATGTCTATGCTCTTTACTGGTTCTTTCAGAAAAGTTCAGGAAGAAATTTAAGATTGTTTTCAGATACAAATCTTGCATGTATCCACCATTAATCTTGAAGGAAAAAATTATATTTTTTGCACATGGTATGTCTGTTCCAGTTTTATGTATTATAGAGCTTCTGGATATAGAAAGGATTAATTCACCCGGTTTTGAGTACTTTCTGGTTAGTAAAATTGAACTATGCAAAGTTCCTTTTTGTGTTAATAAGTGAAATCATGGTGAGATCAGGGTGTATGGTTTTATGTAAAACAGAAGACAAAACTCTACTGACCTCAGTCGAGTTCAGGTGAACAAAAGGCATTATACAGGGTTGGCTTGCATGATTTTAAAATGCTTCATTTTTACCTCCTGGGGATTATTCTCCAAGGCGTTCCTGAGATTAACACTTTGGGTGTCATCCTCAGTCCAAAATATTTTAAGTTTTGTAATAACAGTTATTGTCATCATATAATACAGAAAGAAAGAATCACCAGCTAGCCTGGCTCTGGTATAATCATGATATAAAATATATTTTACATTTAATAAACGTAAATTATGTGTCGAAAGGTAAAGCAACCTATAATTAATAGTAACTTGGCTTGTGATAGCCAAAACACATCAAAGCAGCCTGTTTCTTATTGACTAATGCATTCGCTCTGGGCAATCCCTCCTTCCCCTAGCTCCCATCAGTTGGGATCTTTTAAGTTTAATAGTATAAAATGTCCATGGAAAGGTTTATTTTTCTTTTTAATAAAATGTCTGCTTGTCATTAAATTTCGTGGGTGCTGGATGATTATTCTAATGGAATTTTTAGCATATGAGAGAAGGGAGGGTCTGTGGGCGCGCACACAGACGCACGCGTGCGCGCATGTGTGCGGGTAACAGTTTCGCACCCTTCCACTGCCAGATGAGCAAGGGCACAGATGCCTTTTATCATCAGCGATTAAGAAAACACACACTTCTTGAAGGAAAATTCTGTATTGTAAATGAAAATTATCCCCATGCACTCTGCATTTTGCACTCCTCATGCCGAATGGAGGAAAAAAAAAGATACATTTAAGATATTAAGAAGAAATATATATTTAATATTTCTGAACATTCTTTCCTGTTATATTGTCAGGATGGAATGCCTCTTTAGCCTGAAATATTCCTGTTTGTTTTTAAAGCACATTAGAATGATTTGCATTAAGACAGGGTATTGAAAGCTTCAAAAACTGGAAAAAAAAAATTGTATCCGTCTTATAGGAAGCCATAAAAAAATTTTTTTTTCAATCCTTTGCCTTTAGAAAGCTTTGAAATGCTTTCTAAAAGAGATTGGAGAACCAAACTAGAATTTATTACAACCATCTTTTTAAAAATGGAAGTCAAGCTGAAAGTGCTCATTTTATTGTTATTCTAGTTGTAGTTGCTGCCGCTGCTGTTTTGATCGAGTAGAATCTACCTGGGCCCTGAGGAGACTTGCATTTGCAGAGGGTCCTTGTTACCTTTCAGAGCAATGATTTGATGAGCTATGCTGCAAGCGGGGTTTGGGAGGAGTTTCCCGGCTTCTGTGTCTTCTCGTTTTTAGAAACTGTCTAAAGGTTTGCATAATTAAAAGTTGGACCAGAAGTGCTCACAGACCCCAGATCCTTTCGTTGCTTCAATTCTGCCCAATTAATTCATCTATTACAGTTCTCATAGAACACAAAAACACTTCCCTGATTTTTCTGTCGATCTATCCTAGATAGATCTGTTTCACCTTTTAAATTTTTTATTTTGTATAATATCTTTTCAAGCTTTTATTTTTAATAACGCTCAAGGTAGACAGAACAAAGTCACATTATTGTGTGTGTTAAAAATCAGCCACATAATTCCTAACAGAGTCGTCACATTTGATTTTTTTTTTCAAATACTATTTTCTTCCAGATGATAATCTCTACACATGTCTGAATAATGCCTTACTGCTTAGTGAAGAACTTCAAACAGCATTAAGAGCAAGGCTTCATTTTCTGCGCATCATCGCAGGGCAAGGGATTATTGTAATCCCCATTTTATAGACGAACCATTTGAGGTTTAAGTAACTTGGCCAGTGCCTGGGAGTAAGTTAGACACGAAGCCAGAGTAAAACTCGCAGTTTATGATTTTGATCTCAGATGAACTTCTCTTTCAGCAAGTGAACTTGTTTTCCAGTTTTCTAACATGAAAGAACTAGGTTATTTGGTGCGACTTCTATCTGTAAAAGGCGGAACTGAACTCATAGTGTGAGATCATTTCCTGACCCAGTTTTAATCCTCCTATAGCCACTGATATAATTAAAAGCTTCTCCTCCAGTTTGCACTTTGGTTTTCTTATTAATCAAAAAACAGCTTAAGTTAGACTTTTGCAAGGGCCAAATATACCTTTGCCAAAAATTCTATCAGTGGAAGAAGTGCTGAGTCTATAGCTTTTTTTTACCTTGTTGTTTAATTAAATGTATGAATAATAATGACCTGCATGGCCGTTCTCCCTAAATGGTAGTATGTGCAGTTTAGAATGCACATAAGATTTTTAAGTAATAGCTTCAGGATTTCTACACTAATTTCTAAACTGATTCTGTAAACATATCATTGAGACCTCAGGATTACTCTACCGAAATCTGACTGCTCTACAACACATATGCGTATCTAATAACTAACTTTGTTTGCCATATTGTAGTAATAGTAAGAATTTACAAGCCTGTGACATAAAATGTGATTTTCTTTTTCATAACGAGGAAAAAGTTCCATGTTATTGAAAGATTTGAAGAGTTAGTTTAAGCTTTTCATTTAAGAAAAAAAATATAGCTCTGAAATTTTATAGGAAAATAGTCTGGGATTTCTAATGTCAGTCACAATAGTTTCCAAATCGTAAAATGGTTTCTTAAACAGAAGACAAATTGATTTTTTTGAAGGTAAAATTAAGCTAGTTCTGGAAGCCATAAAATACCTTTATTTCAACCCACCTGAAAATTATGATTAGGATTAAAATAAAATAAATACAAGCTTTCTCTTCTATGTTAGATCTGGGATGTGACAGAGATGACCTAAAGATTCTCATTTATAACTAATTGCTTGCAACCTTCTAAATAATTTTCCTTTCCATCTAAAATTTTCCATCGTTAATCTCAAGCCAGTAGTAACTTTTTGTATTTTTAAAAATATTTAAGGTGAAATTAGTAACACTATTGTGGTGATTCTTAACTGGGAATTGACATATCCTCTTACATTTAAAATATTATCCAAATAATTAAAAAATACACCCTCAAAATGTCAGACTTACATTAAAGTCTTTCATTCAACATAGAATTATTGCTCTTTGAAACTTTAAACATATACCAAATATAGTGAGGTACTAGAAATGTTTTAATCCATCAGCTACATAATATTTTAATGAATCTCTAATCTGTTACTTTTAAAAACATACCCTTAAATACTATCCATTCCATATTCCATGGCGTAGGATGTTCCAAATCTAAAAGACAGCAGTGCCTAAAGGTAATGTAATTGGAGAAAATCCTAATTGTGTTTCACCCACTTGATTTTCTCTGATTAAAAAGAAAAACTTTAAAGTCGAAACAGTAAACATTAAAGGCAATTTTACATTGCTAGCTTTAAGCAAATAATGTGGAAATCAGAGTTGAAAAAAAATCTTTAGTAATTCAGGCACATGTAATATTCTTTATGTTATTGTATAATAGCTAAATGAAAGACAGAAGGTAATAGTTGTTAATGTATTTGAAATTCAAGTAAAATAATATAGTTTCTGTACTCTTATTCACCTCTTAGGCAAAACTAGTTTGAAGCAAGGCATATGTCCTATTTAAATAAAGCTCAATCAAGTACCTCGATCACTACATAGAAATAAGGCAGAAAAAAATAATTAGTAATTAAAATGCAAGTTCCAAGGGGGAATACCTTTCAGAAGAAAGTCACAGAAGCACCTGACTCTAAAAATGGCAGGCAGTTTCCAGAACCGTTGAGTGCCATGTGTTAGCAGGTGGAGGTACAAGTTTTAGAACAGCACTTGCCTGTCAATAGCTCCATTATAAAACTGGCAATTCAATGAAAAAATTCAAAATAACTACTAAATAATTAAAATATTAGAATCATCTCTCACTCACTCTGGTAGCCACCATTTTAATTATGGAAAATTGTATCTTTCTTTATTGATTTCACTTCCTCTCAGTTCTTTAGCATTTTCAAAAATTAGGGACTTGTCTAATATGTTGCTGTGAAATGCTAAAACTTAACAGTCAGATGGAAATTGTATATAGTTCTTTCGGTATAAAAAAACACTTCATGTGAACATATGTGTTATAGAGCCCTATACTGGCACTCTTAATCATAGACATAACAAAATAGTTCCATTTTTATAACAGTGGCCCTTTCCCTCTATCTAGTTTAATGACTGCAGTTTAAGATCTCCATTTGAAGGAAGCAAAAGGCAGAAAGTAACATTCCCTTCATCATCATATAACCATTAAAAAGATAAAACAGAAGGTTCCCTGCCTGATTTATTGAGTAGCATTTTTCTAGATATTTTCTAAATAGCAGAGTTTAAAATTTACTCTGCCCTACCTAAAAGCTCCTTTTATTATTTAATCTTTCTTCTCCAAATGACTTTATTCCTAGACATCTGTAATCCCAGGTTAGCTGATCCTAACGCAATAATAAGCCTCAAGAGTTTTGCCTGTTAGCCTTCTGGAGAACTTTGCCTTGACTTATCTTCGTCACATCCCTCAGAGCCATCCCCTTTCTCATGTGCTTTCCCTTCCTACTGCTTCTGGTTCTTCTCACTTTAGCATTTTGGGCATTCCTATAAAGGATCTGTAAGTACCAAATACAGTAAGTGGTCGCTTATTGTTCATGAGGGCCATGTATAAACTTCTTCTCTTGAATCCTTAATGAACATCTCCATCTCCTATGAGAATTCAAGTAGATAAACTGCTTTGATATTTACATCCATGCTTCTGATCACAAACCAATTGTATAGGTAGAACCATGGCCATTTATTGGATAAAGAAATTAAGAGGTACATGTTGAAATTCATTGAAATTTGTTTCATACGTAGCCCGCACTCTGTAAGCATTGCACTGGATGCTTTCTATGAAGGATCATGTGGATTCTTCACATTAACCTAAGACTGTAGTTTTCCTTGAGTTCTCTCTTTCTTCCCCATCTCATATCCACCTAATCCCTCAGCAAGTCTTGTCTTTTCTACTTTTAAAATATACCGGGGCTATGACAGTTTCTTACCATCTCCACTGCCTCCAGCCTGGTCCAGACCACCAGAGTCTCTCACCTGGAATACTGCGGTAGCTTTCTAAGGGATCTCACAGCTTGTGTTCTCTCCACCACTGTCTGTTCTGTTCATAGCAGCCAGTGATCTTGTCAAAATACAGGTCACATTATATCACTCATTTGCTCCCTGCCCTCCGTTGGCTGTCTATTTCACTCAGAGTAAAAACCACAATTACTTCTTTTGGTAAATCCTATATCAAGATCCTTTCTGCTGGTCTTCTCCAATACTCCCACGCCTTCTCTCAATTCACAGTCTCTGCTTCTGGTCTTCTCTTTTTTTATTCTTTTAAACAGATCTTTCCTCGGATGTCACCTTGACAAGGGATGCCTAAAAGGGTTCCCCCCCACCAAATACAGTCATTTTCCCTGACCGGATAGTTCGTGTCACATAACACTATCTCACATACTGTGTATTTTGCTATACATTTTAACATATATTAATCATGTCTGAGTTCTGTCTGTCCTAATAGAATGGGAATTACATAGAGGTAGGGGTTTTTAAATTCATTTATAGATAAGAATGGTGCCTAGCACATGGAAGACACTCAAGAAATATTTGTTAAGTGAATGAGGGAGGTCGTAGTATTACCTGTATTTTAGCAATAGGTTAAAGATGATTCGGGGCACATGGGTGACTCAGAGGGTTAAAGCCTCTGCCTTCGGCTCGGGTCATGATCTCAGGGTCCTGGGATCGAGCCCCGCACTGGGCTCTCTGCTCAGCAGGGAGCCTGCTTCCCCCTCTCTCTCCGCCTGCCTCTCTGCCTACTTGTGATCTCTATCTAATAAATAAATAAAATCTTAAAAAAATGATATTTGTGATCAAATTATTTTCTGAGGGCACAAAAGTAGTCTAACTCTAGAGCTGTGCTCTTAAGTACTACTCTTTTCAGCCTATTAAACTGGAACACTAATTCCCGAGACTGGTGCTTTCCCTACCTGACCATGCGATCTCCTAAATGGCATGTCCCTGTAAGACATGACTCGAGGCGTGCCTAGGTGGCTCAGTGGGTTGAGCCGCTGCCTTCAGCTCAGGTCATGATCTCAGAGTCCCGCATCGGACTCTCTGCTCAGCAGGGAGCCTGCTTCTCCCTCTCTCTCTGCCTGTCTCTCTGCCTACTTGTGATCTCTCCGTCAAATAAATAAATAAAATCTTCAAAAAAAGAAAAAGAAAAAATAAAGACATGAGTCTAGACAAATAAAGTAAGTAACACGGTAAGATAGCGTTTTAGCTGTGTTGAATATCATGGCCTGCAGAAAGTGGGCATGTAATGCATATTTAAGGGCATGAGATAAATTGAAAGATAAAAAATTATCCCATGCATGTTTGCTGTTTATTTTAAATATAAGAGGTTCGGTGTTTATCGGCAAATGGCTCCATTTCTTACCAGCTGGGTGGCTTTGGAGAAGTTTCTTTACTTCTCTGTGCTTCATTTTCCCATTTATGAGATGGAGAGAGCAAGAAATGATAGATGAGGTTATGGAAGGAATTAAAGGAATGCTTAAAGGAATGCTTCGCACATAATTGCTCGGTGAGTTCCGTCTTCCTAGTAGCATTATTATGGCTATTATTCTTTTAGGTTGAATCAAACACAGACTCCCCATGGCTACACTTGTACACAACATTCAACTTCCTTTCGTCTCCTTTCTGCTCTTATGCTCCAGCCGCCATGTGCTTTCTTACTCTTTCCTTCCCAGGTCGTTTCCAGCTCAAGCCCCGTCACCTGGTTTTTTTCTCCAAAAGAAAAGACCTCCATCACTGACTTTTCACTATTGAAGTCTTAACAAAAGTTCATCTGGTTTCTGCATGGCTTCTGCAAGTGAGCCAACAAAGGAGATTTACATCTCTCTCACCAATCTCTATCAGTTTTTCTTTCTGATTTTTCTCCCCATATTTGGAGTTACTTCATTTCTTTCTTGTTTTTTAAATTGTCTGGCTGCCAGTGGGAATTTAAAAATTTTTAAAAAATAAAAAATAAGGAAAAAAGTGGGCAATAACTTTATTTCTCTTCTTTACCATGTCGGAGTATCTAAAGCAATGCTTAGAACATCTATTCTGGGTTCTCAGTAAATATTGTGGAATTATTAAATAAGTGAATAAATAAATAAATAAGGCAGCCTGGTTTAGATTTGGGCTCTCAGATGTAGTAGTACATGAAGATACATCTGACAATGAACAATCTAGGGTGTTAGAAAAAGAGAGCTCTAAAGATAAGGACAACCCTTGGGCAAAATGGGCATTTTTTGTTTAACTTCAGGTACAAATATTGTATCAAACTCTTTAAATACAGCTCCTTTGTTTCCTCATAGCATTAAAGTGCAGAATTCAAAATGGTACAATTGCAGAACATTTTGAGGCTTGGTTCCCATCTGTCTTGAAGGTTATTATTTTGGTACACAGCCCACGTTCCCAAGCTCTTTTCTCTAACATAGCCAGCATATCATTTGACCCCCTAATTACTGAAGAGAATCTGAATCCCCATGCTTTTGAAGTACCTACAGGTAATGTGAATCATTAGAAGCATATGTCATAAAAACTGAAGACATTTTTCGAATCACTTAAATTATAATAATTAATTTAATATGCTTCATATGTTTAAACTATATTTAGTTTCAAGCCATATGCTTTCTTACATGAAATGGAGTTCCAGATTTTTCTATGGCTTTTAAAATACGGTATCCAGCACATCAAGGGTTAACATGCCTACACTAGAGAAACATGTCCTAGTATCTGAAATAAGTATTAAGAAAGTATATTGCCTTTCAAAACAGAAAAGACCCACATTGAATAACACCATATTCTAAGCCAGCTACTACTTTGGTGAATGCTTGCCGTATCCAGGCAGTTTGAGTTTTCTGTTCAAAGACCTATGAAGCCAGCTCTGCTAAGAATACTGATGCCACAGTCTATAGGATATTTTGCTGTCACTGGTTCCTAGCTTATTCAGCCGACTTCCTTTTTTTTTCTTCTCCTGAAGAATCTGTTTTTCAAAGTACTGTTAGATGTTTTATTTTTTTGTCCATAGGTGGTTCTACTTTCTCCCCCATTCTTTCAGAGATGAGTTAGTGGTTCTAAAGTTCATCATGGCTTCTGTCTTCTATTTTGCTTAGCTTACTTTTCAACCATTAGCATCACAAGGCATGTAACAGTGAAGCCATGCCACCGTGGCTTTAACGATGGATCAGATAGAAGGGAAAGGGAAAGATTGCTGACAATTCACACAGGGGCAAATAAAATATTTTGTGACATAAATATAACTCAAAGTGGAAATATTCATCAACCAGCATTGTTTCCTCTTCTTAGACTTGAAATGCTTTTTTTTTTCTTTTAAGAGTATTTAATTTGTGGCAAATATTAAGAAGTAGATTCATTTTAATTTGCTCTCCCTACTGCTTTCAACATTTATTGGGTAACTGGGCTGATGATGGAATGAAATGAAGACTACCACTTTCTGACAGACAAGTTTGAGTTAAAGGCATTAATTATTAAAACTATTCTGTCAATTCTTTGACTTTTATAAGACTTATATGTAGCAAAACAATGACATCATTTTAGGAAACAATTTTTGATAGAGGTGGAATTTTTTTCACCCTGATTGAGGACTCCTAGTGATTATTTTATTTAAAAGAAAAAGCCTCTCTGTTTCAATTTGTATAATTTGTGTTACTTCACCAATGTTATAACCTGTTCCATTGTCTATTGTCAAATAATTATGCATAAAATCACCCTGATATTACTCTAGGGAGATTAGGGCAATGAGAATTTACCACCACCTACATAGATAAATTTTGTAAGATTCTTATTACAAATACACGTGAATACTTGTTTTGTTTTGTTTTACACAGACAAGTAGTTTTGCCACATGTGTAAATCCGGGGAATCTAGTTGACAACATATGATATTCCCTATTCAGTGTTTGTAAACTCAAATGAGCTGCAGAAAGAGTGATTTCCAGACCAGTGTGTAATGCTGCTAACCAGCTGCATGGACAAGGCTGGCTATCTGCTTCTGGACTTGCTTTAGCTAATGTCCACTGGAACATGAGAAGAAACATAAATAATTTTTCTTTTTGCAAAGACTACTTCATTACAGGCCAGCTGTAACCTTAATGATCAACAGCTGTAAGTACACTTCAGCCAAAAGCAAAAAATTAGGAGAATAAATGGAGATTTAGGAAATAGAAGAATAGACAGGTGTTAGAAAAAATGCATTATTATTCACAGTAATAGCATAGAATATTCTGGTATAAAGTTTGTAGGAACAACATTCTTAGTATTAAAAAAAAATCTACTAGTAATCAGTACTTCAGCATTAAGAATTGGTCCTTGGTTCTTAAAGTTATATCCACACTTCTAATTCTCATTGCGGTATTTTTTGCAAATGCTGTGCCAACTTGGTTGGTAATGGTCAATGCATGATCATAGATTTTTATGTTGCTATATGTACATTTGGGGAAAAATGTGCACTTATTACTTTGGAATTAGTAAATATTCTTTGAAAAATAGTTTCTGACCTATTCTATTCTTAAAGAATTACAGTAAATTACAGTAAATTGTTTACTATTTAATCACACATTTTCTGCTCAGAAAATTAAAGTGAGAACTGTAGCTTTAAGAGCTTTGATTTTTCTCAAATAAAAGCCAAATTAATAATTTTATGCTATCCTTCAGGATATCGGAAAGATCTACTTCAACAAATTTTGAATATTGCTGAACACCTTTATGACACATTTGAAATTTTGCTGGGCATTTTTTCTACTGTACTAATTGTTTACTTAAAGGAACTGGATCCCAAATATCAAGTAATAAAAGCATCGTTTCCAAGAACGCTGCAAATAATTCCCTTCCTGATTTTAAAACTGTAATCTCCCCATAGGTTCTCCAGTTCACTGGATATTTTAAAAGATAGTTGTTTATAAGAACTTTCAATATGCAAATGTGGGCACTCTAAATTGTTGCTAGTCAGTAAATATTACTGGGGAGTTATTCTATGCCTAGCCATTTCAGGTTGATGCAATAAGCAAAATCTGTTCTATAATTTCAAATAGCTCTTTGAAAACAGTTATTTAGATGATAGCTTTGGGTAGAGAGTATTAACATTTCGGGGGAGTTAGGAGGTAGGATGAAGGATGGTAGGGAAGGAGTCTTTGGTAATCAACTCGTTGTTTGTGTTTATTCTCGGAACTGCCAGGTGATGATTTATACGTATATTTTCTTGTAAAACCACAGTTCCTTAACTTCCCTGAGACTTGTAGCTCTGGAAATTAAAGTTACAGTAAAGCTGCAGCACCTGCTTGAACTTCTATAAGTTCTTTGCTGGTCCCTTGGTCTCTTTCTGCAGACCCTCTGCCCAGGGATATGTCATGCTGTCTTCTGGCACTCTGGTGATGCCATGCTACCATCTTACAGCATATCGAAAACATAGTAAACACTTGAATCTCCAAAGATTCAATGGGAGCAGACTACATGACTACCCTCTTTACGCTGATGGTGCCAACTATAGCATTCCACAAAGCTACTGCCTCCAAAAAATATTCTTCTCCTCTTCATTGGAATTAGGTTCTTCTTCTGTTGAAAACCTTTTTCTCTTCACTGATTTTTGCTAGCCAAATTTTACGATAGAGTAAATGAAAGGAGGCATCCTGGACATATATTAACATACGTTAAAAGCATATCCACTTACCTCCCCCAACCCTTTCTTGTCTATATAACAAGGCTCATAATGTCTTCCTTGTTCTTGCTATTAAAAAAAGTTTACAATTCATACTGCAAAATATTCTGGTAAAGCCTCTGGCAAATGCATACAGTAAATCAGCCCTGCCCTTGCCGGAGTTTTAATTTGCATGCCTGCGTCTCTGGAAACATTCCGGAGTCTTCTAAGAAAGCATTCCAGTGTCTGCCTCTGTAAGAGTCCATATGGCAAATGCCTCCGAGATCACAGAACTTTTCTTATTTAAGGCCAAACATATCCCCTTTATGTTTGGAGTTCTCAGTAGGAGCCTAACAAAGATTCTGGAAATTATGGGGAGGATAAAGGCCAAGTGGAGTCAAGAGAATGAAGGAAAGTGTATTGGAAGACAAAAACTCGATGTGCTGATTAAGCAGCACTCACATAATGCACATCTTGGAACAAGGTACACTTCTTGCTCTTTGCTTCAGGAAATGAGAATGGAGAGCGTATATATCAGATGATGGAGTTGATTAGGTTAGCAGTTCAATTAAAATGTTTAAATGTTCCCTCTGATACATACTGATTTTACATTTATTTTACTCAAGGGACACCTACCACGAATGTTATTTAAAATGAAAGAGCTTGCAATTTCATGAGCAGTTGATTTTTTTTTTTGTTTTTGAATGGGGCACTTTATGAAGGCCATGAGTGTGCAAACAAAACTTTCAAGTGTTTGCTCACCCAGCCCAGCCCTAAATGTAAAAGGCAGTCTTGACTCTGGAAAAATAAATCACAACATCACTTCTGTCTCTGAAATGCAAAATTATAACTTTGAAATCACATTTAGGACTTTGTGCTAACAATGAAGGAACTTAAAGGCAATAATGACAGGGAAGATATTTTAAGTGAGTCTTTGCCCCTTGAGACTTTGGTGGTATCCATTCATTCCACAAACATTCACCAAATGTTCTGCATCCCACTATGTGCTGGGGCGAAAGAGACGATTGCACCATAGTTCATCCCTTTAAGAAACCCACAGAGCAGTGAGGGAGACAGACATGTAATAGATGATTGTAAAACCACAACATGACAGAGCTGGCTTCAGAGTGAAATTTCTCTTCCCACCACTACCACTAACCTGATGGGGTCAAGGGTCTTGTAAAAAATAACCATTGAACCGAGTCTGAAGGCCAGGAGTTAGCCTAAAATAAATTGGTCTGGGATTGGAATGGCAAAGACACATCATGAGTATGGTTTGAAGTGGGGTAAGAAAAAGCCCGGAATGCTCTCTTAACCACACGTAGTTCTGCAGAGCTAAGTTGTGAAGAGTGAGGAATTGAGTGGTGAAGGGTGATGTTTTAGAGGCGAGCAGGCACAGGTCAGGTGATGTAGGCTCTTGAAGGCTTATTAAAGAGCTCAGATTTTTTTTTTTTTTATTATACGTCTGGGCGCCTCAAACTTTGTGATTTTTTTGGTCACAGCTCTGTATCTCTATAAATAGATTTTTAAAATTTATCCTTTTGTTTAACGTCAATAAATCTACTTTGAAAAGAAACTTTATGTACGTTGATTTCAGAATGATGGATTTAAAGGGGAGTAGCTAAAAATGTGTTAGCTGACAGCAGAGAGGGGTCCTGGAGGTGGGGTAGAGATGGGTGACATAAGTCTTAGAGGGAGTCCTCATTGGGGAGATACCCAGGGCAGTGCAAAACCACACACCTGGCCCCTGGGGACTGGCAAAAAGAGGAGCTTCAAACAGAAGAGTCACAGGGACAATATTTGCAGGAGAAAATCAAGTCCGAGCAAAGGAAAAGGAGTCCTTTGCCAACATTGGGAAGATACAGTAGAATCTGCTAAAAACAAATTAAGAATTCCAGAAGCAAAGAAGCAAGGAGGGTGGTCTGCCATGAGGCTTCCAAGAAAAGACATTTATGACAAAGCCTAGGGGACTGGAGAGGCTGGGAATCTGTGGGGAGCAGGTGGTGTCGTCCAGTGTCCAGGAGAGCGACTGAGCTCAGATGGTCAAATGTTTGCCCAGTTGTTTCGATGCCAGAACTTGTGGAGCCGTTGGAAGCTCAGGCTGGTAGCAAAGTAGTTTGTAAGAGTAGTTTTTGATTGCCCTTTATCAACCCTGTCCCAGAGTCCAAGCTACAGGGAAAACTAATCCTATTAGCAGGACTGCAATATTGATTTTGGTTTTTTACCTGTCGTGTGACCTTGTGCCTCAGTTTACTCAGTAGAAAAATGGGCTTGATCATACTTCATAGAGTTGAGACAATAATTAAATGAGGTAATGCATACAAACCACCTCAAAGATTAAGTGACCCCCAATTTTAGCTAATGTGACATTGAATTTGAGTCACTTGGAATGGAACGTTTCATTCTATTTTCACTATTAAAATTTTAGTGGAATATCATTATGGAGAAATACTTAGGACATATATTATTCTTGGGTCATATACAGGATGCTTTAAATATTCCAATAACATTTTGTTTTGTTCCAGGTGCTTAAAATTATATTTGCTTTTGAAAGATCAAAACTGATGGGTCAAACCATCTTCACAATAAATAATTCAGTTTAATACACAAGATAGAGTATTTTTTAGCTCATATACACACCCATACCTATTTGGTGAGAACACCTATTTGGTATGTCAAATCTCTTTTTGCTATCACTGCAATATGACTAACTAGACCCCTGGGGAAATACTCACTTTTTTTTTTTTTTTTCTTTTTTTTTTTTTTGGCTATTTGCATGGCTTCCTATACAAAGTCCCACCCAAGACTTGTTCTCATATTACTTATATATATGAAAAGAATGCTTTCCATCACTCAGAAACACAGTAAAGCCCTCAAATATTTTTCCATGAGCCAACTCTTAAAGACCTCTTAAGGGAAACAAATATTAGAAAGAGAATGAATATTACAGATAGGCAGACAGGATGGAAATTAATGATGACTGATTCAAAGGGTAATATTAGGGGACCTATGGGAAAAAAATTAAAAGAATGGATTCTCCAGGCTTCCTTGCCCTCACCCTCTACATTTCCTTGCCTCTCTCAAGTTTCTCTGCCATCCTTAATCTTGTTATAAAATTACTGGTCAAATATGGAAGGATGAGTAGAATAGAAAGCATTTTCTCATTGTCATCTCTCAATGCCATTGACTATCTGAATGATCACCATGTTCTTAGCTACTGCCCCATGGATCAAGTCCAAGGAAAGACGTAAGAATTGGTGGAACAGTGCACTCAACTTATCTGTGTTTCAGAAAATGCCACTAAGCAATCCAAGTTTCCAGAAATTACTTCTTTTTTTTTTTTAAGATTTTATTCATTTGACACAGAGAGAGATCACAAGTAGGCAGAGGGACAGGCAGAGAGAGAGGGGGAAATAGGCTCCCTGCCAAGCAGAGAGCCTAATGCGGGGCTCGAGCCCAGGACCCTGTGATCATGACCTCAGCCGTAGGCAGAGGCTAAACCCACTGAGCCACCCAAGCACCCCTTTCCAGAAATTACTTCTATGCAGATTCTTACTATTCTCCAAACTGGCACTTTAAGAAAATAGTGAAATGTATTGTCTTTGTTCCCATGCCTTTCTTTTCAGACTTCTGATATCAAATATTTTAAAGTCTTACAAGGATTTTCCTGCCAGGAGAAAAAGTGATCTGATGAATTAATTCACATTGAAATCAGTGTGACTAAATGAGTTTATTCTCCCTGGGGTATATTTCAAGTGTTGTTTGAAAAGGATGAATCACTAATAATAAAACTTTAGAGAAATTTTATTGAAAAGAAGATTTCAGCCATCCTTAATTTTTCATCTTCTCTACCTATCCATAATATCTATTCACTTTTCTGTAGTTGGTTCCCACATAGTCCTTCACCTATATGTGCATAATCCTAAAGGCAATATTAAGTTTATTTTTCCTTTTCATTTGCTACTTGATCTATATGAAAATTATACTTAAAAGCACTTTTTTCTCATAGTTGTATCATGAGTACAGTTATGCAGATTGTAGGCAAATTGTAACTACTCACTTCAGCTTGATTGATCTTTACTTATTCCTTCTCTTTCTTAAAAGTATTACCTCCAATTGCCTCCTCTATTCTAATCCCATTTTACCTTTTAAGGCAATGAAGGGAAAACAAACAATCAAAGACAGAAAAAAGAAAAAGAAAATCCTCACTTGAACTTATTTGTATCTGAAACATAGAACAGCAAAATACATTTGCTTTATTTTTTTTTAAAGATTTATTTATTTATCTATTTGACAGAGAGAGAGAGAGCACAAGGAAGGATAGCAGCAGGGAGAGGGAGAAGCATGTTCCCTGCAGAGCAGGGAGCCCAACGCAGAGCTGGATACAGGGCTGGATCCCAGGACCCAGGGATCATGACCTGAGCTAAAGACAGATGCTTAATGGACTGGCACCAGGCCCCCCGTGCTTTAACCTCAATATTTAAAAAGTGAGTATTTGTTCACTGTTCATAGAATTTTATGAATGCTTGCTATTATTGAATATGAA
Source organism: Mustela nigripes (assembly GCF_022355385.1). NCBI lineage: Eukaryota > Metazoa > Chordata > Mammalia > Carnivora > Mustelidae > Mustela > Mustela nigripes. Next base: position 174,599,903 of record NC_081559.1, on the reverse strand, counting down.
ATTCCTATCATGGAGAATTGTAGTCAGTACTCTTCATGAAAAAGAGAAAATAGATCGTGGGATGGTTTTATCCCATAGGGAAAAATTATAAGAACTTTCCGAGGAGAAATGTATGTCCATAATTTGTGTTTGTCAAATAATAGTTCCCAGGGAAGAGTAGAATAGTGGGGAGTAGAAATGGCATCTTGCTTTGGCCTAAACATCAGCTGTGTGATTTTAGCTAAATTATGGGGAATGTACACACATGTACCAAAAAATAATCTTGTCAAATATCACATCCTTCACGATGGTACTAAAGATGCATTTGATGGGTTTTTAGTTCCCTAAATACTGTCCTCATCAGAACCTCTGTGCATTAGTTATAATGTTAATTTTAAATGAGACCAAACTCTTTCATTTCAGATTTTTCAAAGTTTATTTCTAAATGTTCATGGGATGCAGGAAAGATGTATGTTGGGGACAAGATGGTGTACCAGGATCTGAATTCACATGGAAGAAAAAAAATACAGATATTTATATGCCCATCACAGTTCAATCAAATCATGATTCCTGGGAGTGGGAGGACTAGAATCTACATTGTAATGTAATAACTGCTCCCTGGGTGGTTTTCATGCCTCTGTCTCACTCCAATACAGATCTAGAATTTACCACTTCTCGCAGCTACCCTCTGCTCTAGACCCTCATCATCTCTTCCTGGATAACTGCGACCATCTCCTAACTTGTGTTCTTGGCCACTTTTACTTAATTATCAGAACAGCAGTCAGTGACCCTGACATAACACAAATCAGATCGTGTCACCCTTCCACTCAGCACCTTCCCAAGGCTGCCCCTCTTGCTCAGAGTTCTATCTTCAAGTGCAGGACCTGTGAGAGGCTTGGCACACTCTGGCCCCTCATGAACTCACTGACCAAATCTCTTATTTCCACCCACCACTGATAGATCAGCCACAGCCTCGCTGGTCTCCTTGCTTCCTTTATCTCTCCCCTCTTCAGAGCCTTTGAACTGTCTATTCCTTCTGTTGGGAGAACCAGAGTCCACTAGAACGTCCCACAGTGATGGAAATGTCCCCACACCGGGCTGGTAGCCACTGTATTTGAGCAGTATAGGTTAAGAGTCGTTACCCCTTAGATAGCCTCTTTTCTCTTCCCTTGTGGGTTTTTAATGTCACTCTACCTCAAATTCCAGCACCCTTAGTATTTTCTGTCCCCTTTCCTGATTTTTTTTCCCCTTAGCATTTATTGCTACTTACTATACCTTATGTTTATTAATTTTCTATTTAGTGCATTTGCTTCGCTACCATGTAAAGTTCTGCAAGAGTTGGGGAATTATTTTTCTTGGTTTGTATTGTTTTTATTTTGTTTTGTTTCCATTCACCGTTGCTTCTCCAAGAACCTAGAACAGTATCTGGCACAAAGGAGGTTGCCTCAAAATATTTGCTGAATGAGTGAGTAAATGATTAGTCACTAATACTTCGTAAAACAGTCATTATGGCATTTTGTGTTGGAAGTGACACTTGGTGGTAGTATTGGGAGAAATGATGGAATAAGTCAATAAGTCAAAATTCCTTACTCTTCTGAGTTTTGAAATACCCAAGCCCAAGGAGGAACTACCAGGATTTCAAGCACTAAGTCTTCCTGATATTGTAAATTACTACCCAGGCCTGTGCAATGTCGGTAGAGAAATTTTTCTCTAGCTGGGAGTGCACACTTTCTTTTTTCTCCAACTATTTATTTTCCAGTAAAAACAAAACAAAACAAACCTTTCAGGTTGGAGCCACAAAGAAATTCTCATTACTAAAAACAAGGAACACACAAACACAAAGAAATTACTCCATGATCACTTCCTGTCTTAAAATATCACACTTACCCTCTAAGCCTCCACTACCTAGAAGTTTATTATCCAATGTTATGCTCCCTTATGTTGGGCTATATCACAAGAGAGAAATCAAATTGACAAAAGCATACATCTCTTACAAAGATGCATAGAATTTTATTATATCCAATAAAAGCTCTGAATGACTTCCAAAGAGCCTGAAATAATATATCAATTAAAATTTCAAAATAAATCCTTTGGCATTAACAGTCTGAGCGCTCAGGTGGTGTTTCTAGGAGGAATGGAAGAGCACGAGGGACAAACCACAAATTTTTCACCCAAAGCTGGACGTGATCTTGCTAAGGAAATACTAGGGACGGAGCTTAAGTTTGATTTTATTTCCCTGGATACTGAATGCAGTACGTTTTTCATGGTTGGTCTTGGGAGAAGTATGCCAAAATGTACTGAATGTGCCTGTGATTGTCGTAGGATGTGGGCAGTCCTTATGTCGGCACTTGTAACCACGCTCACCCCGCCCCTCCCCCACCCAGGAAAAAAGAGGAAAAGTCTGACACACGCCATCAAGCTATTTTACCGTGATTACCAACAGGTTAAGCACGACCCTCTGAAGCAGACGGTCGATTGCCAGTCTGGTAGAAGGGAGTGTTATCCTTGCTCTCACCCACTGAATATGCTTTAGATACTTCTCCTGCCAGCTTATCACTCCAGGTTCATGCAGTGCCCCGGGTATCACAGAGCAACTGAGTAACTGAGGCCGTCAGACAGCCTCTCCTTTTCCAACCTTTCCCTTTGTACAGAAAACTTGTTCTGTTTTCATATAGTTCTCATTCAAGAACACAGCACAAGGGAATATGATGGGACCTTCCGACTCCATCAAAATTAAAATCGTAACAGTATGTAAGATAAATGATTAGCAATACATGTAGTTTCCAGAGTAAATCATGTCTGTTTTCACCACTTAGCATATTCTCGCATGAAGCAGAATCCTATTTTGTTGAGCCAAACAAAACACAACAAAAAATGTTAACTTCTGTTCATCTTAAACTGTCACAAATGTGCACTGCCCGGCATAGTCCGGTCACAGTGCTAGTTCACGTTGGAACTTATTTTTGGGAATCTGCACTTACTAAGAGTGGAGGATGCTTGAGGGCACAATGTCATTTATTGAAGCTTAAATGTGTTCAGATGAAATAGCCAGGTGTCATGGAGTAGAATAAGCAGGGAACAAGAAAAGGGAGTTCAAGTTCAGCCCAGCCACTCACTGTGTCATCTAGGGCCAGTTTGAATTCGGGTTTCTAGGTCTTCCTCCTTTGGATGGTTCATTTAAGGATAAAATGTAACATAGATAACATAGCTGTTACCCTGTGGATGCTAATAACTCATGGATATCATTATCATCATTATCATTTTTAAATTGTACAATGAAAAGGCATTTAAGAGAATGAATTCTTGGGGAACACAAGAAGGGGATCCACATCAAAGTGTGAACAGCAGTTGTATTTCCATGATAGAGAAGGCTTTTTTCTAGTTTCCACATTTTCCTGCATTTTCTTTAATAAATTTAGTTTCACCATTAAAGAAAAGAATTGTTTCAGCTTCCCTAACTGCAAATTTCTTCTAAGATTACTGATGTGCTCCAGTAGGAAAAGATAATCCAAATTATATACCGGTTTACATGAAATGTGGAAGTACTTTTTAAACATTTCATATGAGAAAAATGTCCAATTTAATTTGCCAGTCTCGTTCCCTCCTTAACGTTTTTTAAATCCCCCTGAATCTGAAGGAAAACTAGCTCTGACTTAGAAGTGAAAATTTTAAAAGACCTATTTGACAAAGAAATGTTCTAAAGTGTTTAGAAAAAATTTTCTTCTTTGAAACGAGAAGTTCCTTTTTCACCAAGATTGAACAAGCTTCTATCCTGAAAACCACAAGATCTGAATAAAAAGTCTGAGCAAACCATTCTTTGTGTTCTAGTCCCTGCCTCAAAACGCAACGAGTTAAAATTTTCACAAGCAGCAACTCCCAATTCAGTGAAACCGTGCAGATTCACACCTGGAAATACTCCAACCCACATTTAAGATCACTTCATTTTTCTATGTTTAGGATTCAGAAATCATGTTTTTTTTTTTTTTTTTTTTTTTAAGTGGGAAACTTTCCACAGTGAATATATGATTTCTTACGTGCATATTGTCTTATAGGGGCCTCAGGGAAACTTCCCGCCGAGATTTCGCCCGGCTCACGTTCTGCCATTTCCCCCTATTCATTTCTCCACTCAAGCTCCTTTCTCTTTCACCTGGTTTATTTATTTATTCTTTTTTCTTTTTGGTTTTTTTCCTTTGTGGAAGATGTTACACTGTGTCTTTGAGTTTGAAAGAAAGTTTAAAAAATGGAAAGAAACAATGGAAGAAAGAAAGGCAGGAAAGGGGGAAAGAGGGAACAAAGTAAAAAGAAGAAATCCAAGAGAAAAAAACCTTTTCCTCGTTCTTTCTGCTCGTGATTATCTCAGCCTTCAGTGGCTGGCCAGCGCAGACTTGCATGTGGACTAGAAAGCCTTAGTACAAAGATTCAGTGAAAATCTTCCAGGAGGTGAGGAAAACGGACTGCCCTTTGGACCTTCTTACCCCCACAGCAAAAAGACAAACAGGTCTTCTTCAACTCCTCCATTTTCAATCTCCTCAACTCCACTATGGCTATGAGGCAGTGCTCTTCTCTCAAAGGATTCCCCCCCACATCCACACCCCACCCCCGACCCCTTGGGGCACCATCATTCCTGTCTCTGTGGCATTGAGGAAATGACGAAGTCTTGTTTTGCCCATTTTTTCAACCTTTGCATCATACTAAGACACCGAGTGAGCTCTCTTAGGCCTGCCCCAGAAAGTGCCAAATAACTCCTTCAGCACACGGAAGGGGGTGTATTTTCCCTTCGCCACTCTATTTATCATATCTTTCCTTAGGAGAGAAATCTAAACATCCCTAGTCACCTGGAGTCTTCCACGGAATGGAAAGAGCTTCGCTAATATTCTCCACAGAACCCTCTGATTTCATTCACAACGTGACACAAGAGCCCAGAGTTGTACTTTTTCGGCCATTAATCCTCCTCCCAACATGAAGCAGTCATTAAAGTGGTTACTTACCAGCTCTCACTGGTGAATAGGACAGAAAGGAGTAGAAAGGAAAATTGGCAGGGTCCGCGACAAGCGATAGCCACATCTGGGAATAAAGACCCTGCTCTTCTGACTATTGGGGAAATATTTCCCCCGTGTCAACACGCAGCCCACGGGGCAGAGGTAATTTTACCATTTTATGACCTACTGTACTTGGCATCTGTTCTGGCACGGGCGACTGCGTCTATTTTGGGGATCAGTTGTGTATTCCCAGATTGCCATTTTCCTCTGCCTTTCACTCTGTTAAATATTCTACAGTATATTATCACTTCATTTTACTTCAGTTATTTCCTCTGACAGTGGTGTGGGGCAGTCTGGACTCGGAGTCACTTCCTCTCTCAAACTCAATCTGTCTAAATGTCAAAAAGGAAAAATAAGTAGAACTCTTTAAAATCCTAGCAATCTGGCATTTCTGAGGAAATATTTGATAGGTGTTGCATTTCTGAAGCTCTGTTTGCTGGAGGCAAGGGCAGGGAGGGGAGACACATGGGGTTGAAAATACTGTTACATTCGTGTTTAGCTTTTTCCAAAAAGTGACATTTTGTTCTTAAAAGCCCCAGCTGAAAAAGCAGAGGCTCTGTTGACATGAAGATTTGTTTGTTTGCTTGTTTAGAATAGTACTTCTCTCCTCACCTTCACTCACGGAGTCAAGATCTGAGACACCTGCCAAGGAATGTGGGCAAATGACTTAGTCAACAGTTTGATAGTGTTCACAAGGCCGAGAGATTGTCTGTGATGTCTCTCCCCTTCCTCTCCCCTCCTTGGTTGTCTCTTCCTCCCCACTCCCCTTTCCCCCAACTCTCTCTTTCCATCCTGAAGGATTGTCAAATCTCATGACGGGAAAGGACAAATCGTGGAGAAGGCCTTGTTGAAGGTTTTGCTACTTACTTTTTATGGTGGCATTGCGTATTTTCAAGCCTTTTCAGACCATCTTAAGTAAAGGCTATCAGGAGAGAAATTAGACATGACTTCACTAGGTCAACAAAATTCAGTGATAACGTCTTACTCTGTGGAGGACTATCTGACATTAATGAAATGTGCTACCTAACAGGACGTCTATTGAGTAATATTCAAGAATGCTCCTGGCCTTGGAAACAGCAGTGGATCTACCAATAATGCTGAATAACACGCCACACAGAAACAGGATGTGTCTGTTGCACCACAGATTTCATAACTTTTAGAAGTCAGGGTAGCCTTTTATTCCTTTCGTTGTTTCAGAAAAATAAGGGGGGGGGCGGGGGTAAGGGTAGTCTGACAGCAAGGTTGGTGTGAGGGGGAGAGGAGGGCGGGGCATATAAGGTTGGTTGAGAGCCCACAACATGTATCAGGCACAAAGCTAGGCTTTTAATAGATAATAATTCATTTCACTGTCAGGCCATCTCTGGGAGCTGTTTTTCCCTGCATTTTAAAATTGGAGAAACTGAGGCTTAGCCAAAAATAACAATTTGCCTAACTCTGAACCTGGATCTCAAATTTGTGTTGACCTGGCTTTTGCTTCTACCTTCTCCCCCACCCCTGCCTCTCCCCTCCCCCCTCCTTCTCCTCCTCCTCCTTCTTTCTTTAGAGGCTTGCCTGCTCTCTAAGGTTTGTAGCAGATTGTCAGCCTTCAGAATAATTGCCCACTCATCTGGCTAGAATGCATGCAAGGCAAAAGGAAAATGTATTCTGGGTTAGGAAAATCATCACTTATTTCATTTTCTGTATCCCAGGGACAAAGGCATTTTGGCAAAAAAAAAAAAAAATTGGGGGTAGTCTAATAAATATTTTCAATTCATTTATAAGTTGAAAACAATATTATGAAATATTTGAAAACTTTAAGCTATTTTGCATTTAAGGACATTATCATCACTAGATAGTTGTTGATTTTTAAGCATTGGAAAACAAAGAGGCTATATGAAAATATCAGCCAAAATCATGTATTCAGTTTCAGAAGATTACAAAATAAAATGATCTTCTTCTGTATTTAAAAAAAAAAAAAAAAAAGGAATCTGTTGCTTTGAAAATACGCAGAATTTCCCGAGTTCAATTCATAGGAAGTATGAACCTGGTTTTTAGTAAGTCATTCAAGTATGTTTTTAAATCAATGAAATTCCGACAGAATTTCATATTTTTTTCAGGTTTAATAGGGTTTTGATCAAGAATTTAGGGTCTCTTCCTACTCTTCCAATGTGGGGTTAATTTCCAGAAGAACTGCGGATAATTCAGTTATCTTTTCTGAAAGAAACAGGGTTGTCTGTTGTTCTTTGTGAGTTATTCCTTAATCCGACAGGAACAAGCCTCTTCCTTTAGACTTGCCTGGCAGAAGCTGGATATTCGAGCCTAATTTTTGGCTCTTTTATCCATCCATCTTCCTCAATGGCATGCCTGTACTCTGGATGTTTTCTCTTTTATTGGAAGCATTCTGTGTCTACATGTTCAGGAGACCATAGTTTAGCTTAAGAAGGGCAGAGGCAAGGATCATAGAGAGATCTGACCCTTGTATACCGTATACTCTGTGACAAAAAATATTTCTTAAGAAAACTCCAATAACAGAGACATTTAGTCTAATTTGGCCATAACATTAAGGACAAGGCAAGAGCAATTTACCCCATTACTTCTACTTTTACTTTGATTAAAGGTGGTCTCTTTGAACACTCTTTAGTATCTTCTGATGTCATACCTAAACATTTTTTTAAATTAAATTTTTTTTAAAAAATGCATGATGAAACAAAAACCCTAAGACTTCAGATAAAATAATTCCAGAAGGCTAATGATGCTATAGACCCCAATCATTAACATATAAAAAGACTCTACAAACAGGAAAATATAGACTCTAGAATATTGAATTCTCCCTGACAATGTGGTGCAATGTGTTTTGGATAATCTTGGAGGTAGCCCTGTGTTATAGACATGGAAACTCAGTGTATACACATACAAACACACATACGGTTTTAGGTACCACACAGAGACATACATAAATGTCATATATGTATGTGCATATTTTATATATACAACATCTTATTGTTAAGGCAAATAGAATTAGGAACCAAATAGTGAGCTTATTTAGTGGATATATGTACTCTAAAGATGCATGGCTCTGTGTCGAATATCAAGTAGGAATTATGTTTTCCTAAAGTCACTTACTGGAACAATAAAGTTGTTTTATCAAACCATCATTAAGAAGATACCTCCCTCATCCATACACCATCAGCCAAAAAGGAGTAGAGAATTCTTTGTTCCTAGCTGTGTCTCAGGAATTTGCCCACAAACCAGAGGGGCAGGGACATACCATTTCCATTTTAAACGTTTATTATTTTTTTCCAATTTGCACGTTGAAACGAGAGGGCTGTATGAATAGAAATTTACGTTCCTGGTATAATTCTGGTAGATATCATTCCAGTGATATTTTCCATTGTATTTTATTTCTACCAGTTACTCAGAATTCTTTAGAAAAGCCACACTGCACTCATTAGCCAGCCTCCAGCAAGGAGGAAAAAAAGGCCACGGTTTTCTATCAGATTCATAGAAAATGGTTCGTTTCAGGGAAGAAAGAACCTTGAAGTATTTGCCAAGAATGTAAAATTCCTGTTGTAGCTGGAGTTCAAGCATCTTCTTGGTGATTCCTGTGTAGGGGGCGAACGAGAAATGGAAAGTGAAAGATGAAAAAAAGAAGAAGAATAGTGTATATTTCAAGGGAGCTACATGGGGAAACCGAACAGCCATGATGATCTGTGGCAGATCACCTAGCGTTATGCCTGGGGATTATATGTGACCTCAGGTGTTCCTGAAACCTGGATTCTATTATTTGGAACTGCAATCAAATTGGGTTTCGCTCATCTGCGGTATTTGCCAATATCTGCCGGCTGCCACAAACTGTGCTGGGTGCTAGGGGTACAGGAACAAGTGTCTGCTGTCACAAAGATCACACTCTTGTGCAAGAAAAAGCAGTTAAACAGAATGTTCTGATTGGAAGCCGTAAATAAGAGAACAGCTTGTGCTAAAAGCACTAAGTCCAGTGAGGTTAAAGGGGATGATCCAAGAACACTTCGCAAAAGCATGACACCCCTACCGAATGTTCTAGGATCCATAAAGAAGGGAAGGGTATACCAAGCTTAACCAGGAGGAAAGATCAGAAAACCTCAAGTGGTTGATGGGTACAGGGGTACGGGGTGCCTTGCTTGGGAAAAGGTGAGAGAGTTGGTCCTAAATGGTAGACAGGGGTCCGATTGGTCCCTTGCATACCCCAGTCTGGGAAGCTTTGAAGGTCGATTGAAGGATTTTAAATAAGGCAGTGACATGGTCCGATCACTTTTCTTTCTCAATATGATTAAAGGCAGGGTGGAGAAGCGTGGAAGGCGGCACTAATTCTTCATAAGGGAGACAGATTCATCTTCATATCCATTGTTCAGAGCAAAGTCACCACAGAGGTGGAGGCCCACACGTAGTTTCTTGTCAGGAGCATTTATTATCAGAAAAAAAAAAAATCTGCTCGGGAGTTATTCACGAATGGCTGTGGAAGAATCACACACACTCTATGTTCTCAGCTCAGATTGCTGTCCGGCCTCATTGATCATTTATCTTTGACCCCCCCCCCCCCACACACACACCCAGCAAAGACGAGTTCTGCTTCCTTTGAGTCTTAATATGACTCAGGACCCAATATCTCATTTCTCCTAACACCCGAGTAAATCCAAAAGTCAAAATGATTTTTCAGGAGAAATCAATTTTTAATATGTTTGTTCTTTAATTAAATGTATCATTTTGTTAGCAGAACGAACATAATGACTTACCTTTATCTACTTCTTTTCCTGTTTGGGGATGTGAAGGTGGGACATATCTTACTTAAAATGGCTTTAGGCAAAGCTGTTTCCACTTTTGGCGGTCCTTCAGGACCACACGCTAGCATCTCTGTCCTTATCACTGCAGTCTTATCAGGTCTTGGTTTCTAACAGAAATCAATACATAAGCATTTGTTTAATATATACTTCTTTTTCTAAGGCCGTGCAGCACAGTGTCCTTGCTCTTAAAATGGTAGCCTCACTCTATCATTTGCCAAAATAAATTAATGTTTGTGTAATTCACTAGAAAACTCGGTATCTTAAAATTTGTAAATTCATCCGTGAGGTTGGAACAGAGACGTGACCTTTCAAAGTGCCCCTTTACTAAGAATATCGCTTCTTTAGTTATGTTTCTTTTCTGTCCCAGAAAATGTGTTTTCTTCGTTTTGAAGAGAATGCCATAACGACTTTGCTGATCGAGTCAGAACACTTAAGTCAGGCCACTTAAGAAGGTAATTGGGAAGATGTGATTATGTTTAAAGGTAGAAAGGTAGCTCCCAAAGGTCAGTATTTTCAGTAATCATACTTTCTAATTAGTTTTCCAAACCATTCTTATTTGCATCAGAATACAAAATACTGGTGGCATATTTACTTCATGCACCAAATAGGACTTTTTTTCTGAATCTTATTTCTTCTTCCCTTGACTCTCTCTTGTGCTTCTGTACTACCTCATCCTGTTCCTTCACTTCCCTTTTGATTGTCTCTTCCCCTTTTCAATGAGTTTTTTAATGTCATTGTGCAGTTAGTAAAAATATCCAGAATGTATAAGACTCCATGCTAGGAACTTGACACATATTATCCCTTTTCATCCTCACATAAAGCATGCAAGATGGGTATTACATCTCCATTTTTTTTTTTTTAAACAAAGAAAATGAAGAATAGTTAAGCAATTTTCCCATGGTCATAAAAAACAGACAGGCTCATCTGACGCTATACCAATGTGCTGTGTGTTCCAACCCTTCCCCTCCCAAAGCACGATCACTTACACCATCACATTTTTGTAAATCTTTGTTAATTCAGCATATCGTATGAGCTCCTCTGTTTGATTTCTTAAAAACCTTTTCTAATTTCTTCCAGTTGAACTAAAATAACTGGAATGGGGGGTAGACTGGGTACCAGGCACCATTCCAGGCACTAAGGATGGCAAGAAGGCTAAGGCGTTCAGCCTAGATCCCTGACCTCTTCACATCTGATTGCTCAAGTCAGTGTCTCCCTTGCCCTTCATTCATGCCATATTCTTTCTCGTTCTCTTACACTCATTCTCCATATCCTGTCACAAGTTCCCTTTCATGTTTTCAAATTATATTCTTCTTTCAAGGCCTAATTCAAAACTCACTTCTTCCATGAGGTTTCCCTGGTCTTTGGTGAAATCGTTGCTACCTCCTACTTTACTCTTGGTATCTGCTTGTCTCCTATCTGTTCTTTTGGTCTATCTCACCAGCAAGATTGTAAGCTGTGTTGAACACAGGAACTTGGGCGCTCCCTTTTTTCCCCCGACTTCTTACATAGCACCCAGCCTGCAGTAATTACCGAGTTAATCATCCTGTCTATCCATTAGCAGTAGGGAGAGAAAGCCATAGTGACCTGATAGAATCTGACTCATAGCCTAGAATTACTGGAACTTTCTCTCCACATTGCTGAGTAGAGAGCCTTGGCCAGTATCATGAATCACAGAATATCATCAAATTAATCCTCCCCATAAGAAAACAAAACATTTAAAATATTAAAAAGTATTATAAATCATAGAAGGAGGCCTCATGAAACATGGGCCATGCTCCTAGCCGTAACATTTCCAGAGCTTGCATAAGCCAATACACATTGTCTTCACCTAGAGAATGAAAATAATTATGTCTAGCTATTAAATTTGATACATGGAAGGCCCAGAATTAAAATTCTTATGACTTAAGTTACTTTAAAATAAAAAGAAAAATACAAAAAAACTCTTGGAACCCTCACTGTAATACTGTTTTAAATCAGGCAGTTTTCTCTATGAAATTCACTGAGAAGATGGCTTCTGAGATAAAGAAAGCATGTGGCAGTAAGACTCCAGTTCAACAGCGATGAATGAACGCCCACTGTGGCAATGCCACATGCAAAGCTATAGGGGATAAAGCTTGAGCAAGACAGCCTCCCTGAATTCTAGAAGGGATGGTCTTAATGCCTCCTATTGATATTAGATATTCTGTGAAGAGTGTTACCGGAGTAGGGAGTGCTGTGGTGTTTGAAAAACTGCCCTGGGGAGAGGAGTCCCCACATTTATTCCCACAACACAGATCTCACAGGGAGGATCTGAGAAAAGTTGAAGAACATTAAAATCTTACAAAACAACTAACCTTGATGTAGATATTATTATTATTTTCCTGTCCCCGCTCTCTCTGGAAACAGTGGAACTCTGGTGCCCTTTAAGTGAAAAGGTGCTCCAGGAGGTATATATAACCCCACTGGCAAAAACAAGATTCCAGGTAGGTCAGGGAACATAGTTGGCAGATTTTCTGATAATGCTATCAGCTGAAATGTCAGTTCTAAGTACAGAATCAAACATCATTCCAATATCCTGCCGGGTTATCTTTCATAGAATAAGAGAGCACTTGCATAATTAAGCCTCAGGTTAGAGCTAGATTATATTCACTGCCCCGAATTTCTGTGTAGAATACGGGAAGACCGGCAAGATGAGCCCTTCTTCTTTGGGCAGTAGAGCTCCGGATGTGCCCACGAGCGTTCCCGTGTTAAACGGCCACACAAGAAACGCAAGATGGCCATCCCTTGTGTCTTTGCACAGTACATTAACCACAGTAGGTTTTCCTCTGGTTCTAGATTGTCAGAGAAATGAATTTAATCGACTCTAAAAGGGGCCAGCAATAAGGCTTTTTTGTGATTGAGTTCTACCGTTTTTGCCTGGTAAGAGGGATTATACCCTTTCATGTGGCTGCGAAGTAGATGTTATGCTTGAGAAGAAGTTTCAGCCATTTCGAAACATGTCTTTTCTTTCCCAGTGACCCTCCTGCACTCTCCTGTTAAGATTCTGAAATAAGGAAGTTAACAGGCTCGGAGATCCCACTGTTTCCTATTTCTATTTCCAGTAATAGCTCTCAGGGCTGCTTTGTCACCAAGACTCACAGAATTGAATGTGATTGAAGCAAAAGGTACTAGGAGTAGAAAATGAATTCCTTATGTTGAAAGGAGAAAAATGTGTGGGTGCTTTAGGAATGAGGTTGTAGACAATGGCGGACTTTTCAACAGCGTATTACAAAGGGATGGCAAAACTGACAGATGATCAGGCAATTGACATAATTTTTTGAAAATAAAAAAGCTGATTTTTCCAATTTATTATGGCTTTCATGAATTTTCCCTTTAAACGGCTGCTTATATTGCTTATGAAAAATTTACGTGCAATCTATTTTGATGTGTTTTGTCAGTAAAATTTCATAAAGCAATATGAACTCATATAAAGTCAACTTACCTTGTAGTTTTTTTCTCCAGGAAGTCAAAGTCCTTGGCTCCAATCTTAACCGATGATGCTTATTTTTTAAAAAGACACCCAATTATCTATGGCTACTCAATCAAAATTGAAATGGAGATGTCATTTGAGAGTTGGATGTTTAGTGACCTAACGAATTCAGAGAAAACTTTTGGGAATTTGGACAATTATCTCTCAGAATGTGCCCTATATTTTAGTCCAGGGCATATATCTAAAATACTTTGTGTCATCTTTCTGCCATAACCAAGCTTTTCTTTTTCTTTTTTTTATATTGAAACTTTTCAAAATTTGAGAATATATTCAGTGGCGTTGCATGCCACACAATGGTTAGGTTAGAAATTCAGCTTAGAAAATCAAAACTTCTATGTAGAAAAACGATCAGTTAAAGCTTCTTACATTCCCCAGGAATATAATAAAGTGTGTATCCTTTATATAAACAGCCTTCTACAATAAATATACATATGTATACTACAGAGTTCAGTATTTGAAAGTGAATGTGTTTTTTTTTTTAATTGTGGTAAAATATACATAATCCTTGTTAAATTTACCATTTTAACCATTTTTAAACATACAGTGCAGTGGAATTAAGTACATTCACATTGTTGTACAATCATCACCACCATCCACCTCAAGTTTTTTTTTATCTTCCAAAACAGAAACTACGTACCCTTTAAGCAATAACTCCACAGATGCCCCCACCTTCGGGCAACTACCATTCTACTCTCTGTGCATTTGATTATTCTAGGTGCCTCGTGTTCTAGAATCAGACAGTATTTGTCTTATTGTGACTAGATTCTTTCTCTAAGTATAATTTCCTCAATTTTCATCCAGGTTGTAGCATGTGTCAAAATACCTCTCCTTCTTCAGGCTAAATAATACTCCGCTGTACACGTAGACCACATTTGTCGATCCATTCATCCCGCCAACGGGTTGGGTTGCTTCTACCTCTTGGCTGTTGTGAATCAATGCTGCCTTGAACCTGACTATACAAATGTGTGTCAGAGTTCTTGTTTTCAATCCTTTTGAGGACAAATCCAGAAGTGAAATTGCTGGACCATATAGTAATTCTATTTTTAATTTGCTACGGAACCCCCATCCTCTTTCCATAGAGGCTATACCATTTGACCTTCCCACCAGCAGTGCACAAGGATGCCAGTTTCTCCAATCCCTGTCAACTCTTCTTTTTTTTTTCCCCCATTCTATTTCTTTCCTATTTTCTCCCCCTTTGGTAATAGCCATCCTAATGGGTGTGAAGTAGTATTTCATCATGGTTTTGATTTGTATTTCCTTAATGATTTGTGATATTGAACATCTTCTTAGTCATTTGTGTATCTTTCTGGGAGAAAGGTCTTTTCAATTTCTTTGCCATTTTTAAATCAGGCTATTTGTTTTTGTGTTGTCAAATCGTAGGTAAATGGATACATTTTGGGGTTGTTTTTTATTTTTTTTTAAATTTAAATTCAATTAGCCAATATACAGTACATCATTAATTTTTGATATGCTATTCAAAGGATGTATTTTTAATTACAATATGTACATTGGAATAAGTCAAATGTATATGATCCCATTATAATGTATTCTGAGAAAATTCTGATTCAGGAACTTGAGGCCTATTGACATATGACAAAAACGTCCAATGCTTTAACATTATACCTGGTGTTCTCAATAGTACAGAACACATAGTGGGAAAAGAAGAGATCTAAGTAGAAGAAGAAAGAGGCAGAAACCACTGAATGGCTCATTCAGGCAAATTTGCCAATCGTTACATGAGTTTTGATGGGTAAGTTACAGATTGGGGAAGAGAATGACTCATTTTTCCATTCCTGATGCTTGTATTACAAAAGATATTGTATGCGTTCACCTACTTACCAGCAGTGAGCACCTGAACATAATAGATTGTTTGGGGAGTATGCTTTAATGTCGTCAAGCCAGGCTGACTTCTCAGTTGCTAGGCTGTGCAGAAACAGCCTCAGACTGTCTTCACAGAACAGGTCACTGTGACCTCTAGTGTTCTGACTCCACCTCTGAAATCCCTCCTCTAGCTATGGAAGTTCTGCCAAACCCTCTTGACAGTAAAACCTACAACAGATTAGTCTGCCGCCACCCGCTGTTGCTACTGGTGCTGCTGTGGTTTCCCTGCTGTGTCCTACTCAACTTTGTCTGGCCCCAACTTGTCCATTAACTTGTTTCTTCTGCCCACCCTGCCTATGCTTTCCTCATTTCAACACCCCCTACAGCAGTGCTTGCGATCCCTGCTGTCATCTGTGCTGAGCACGTGTGCAAGTCACGGGGACCTGTTGCAGCAGACACTGTTGGGAACTGGGCCGTGTTCCAGAAAGTGGTTGTAAGGGCTCCTTCTTCGTTTTTAAGAATAAATGAGGCTCAGGGATGATGCTGATGAAATTGTTTAGAAAAGTGGATGTGGTTCCTCTGTAGTAGGTCTAGGTCCTACATTAGAAGGATTGGACGGACTTGCCTTTCAAGTCTGGGCGGATGCACATTTGCAGGGATGCCCCGAGGACTTTCTACTTTAAACACATATAAGGCAAATCCCATTTTGAAAACTCCAAGAGGTTGTTTATTTTGCCAACACTATGAAGGTTTTTCACTGATTCACAGATTTTTTTTTTTTCTAACCACATTGAAATAATGCAAGTTTTTTCAGACTTTTCTCTGTTATATACTTGAAACACTGTCTATCACACATTCCTTTCTTTATTCAACACACAGTTCTGGAGTGCTTCAAAGGTACCAGACACCGTGCTAAGGAATAGGAAGCAAAGCATCATGGTGAATAAGATTATGTTCCTTGGAGTCATACATGCTTACATTGTATCCCAGCTCTGCCACTCCCTAATGGAATCCAGGGCAAGTATCTTGACCCCATTAGTACTCATTTGTGTCACTTGTAAAATGGTGAAAGTGATAGCACCTTTCATAACACAGAATAACATAGTGAGGGGTATCGGCATGTATGTATGTAAACTACTTAGCGTGATGCATGGTACAGAGTAGTAATTTAATAAATGTTTGAAATTATACTACTTAGTCTTACTCGGAGAGGTGGGATATGAAGTTTTTATCCTCAAGTAATGCATCAACTCCCATGGAGACAAGCATGGACTATATTACAGGACAGTATAAGTACTGTAGGGAAGATAGTGAGATAGAAGCTGTAATCAGGGGGCGGGCTAATTAATTCTGCATGGCAGTAGGGAGTACGGAAGTGTTTGTGGTTGGCATCTCAAAGGAGATGTTACTTGGACTGGAACTTAGCAAACAAAAAAGATTTTGCTAAATCTTTCAATGTTGTGATTTTTTTATTTGATGTGTTTCTCGACATGTCACTTCAGCCTGCAGTGTCCTTTCTCCCTTCCGTTCTAAAGCCTGAATTTTATCAGTCTCTAATCCTTCAAGACCCTGTTCAAATGTCAAGTCTTCCTTGATTCCTTCCCCGATGAGTGAGTAAATTAGACATTCCTTGAAGGTATACTTGTATGCTGGGGACTGAAAATAATTTTTCTTATACAGAAATTTATTTTGGCAAGAGAATTACTATAGTGGAATATAACCTGTATTAACATGAGTGCCATCAATCATTCTCTGAGATGAGTATGATAAACATTTCCATTTTTGATCCAATTAAAGCTAGTGGAGCTGGAAAAAAACATATGGACTCCTTTTCTTTTTTTAAGTGGTATAAATTTTCAAGGCATAACTACTCAACTGATTCAGAGACAATAATATGCCAGTGGAGTTTGGATGTAATCTGCTGATATAACATAAAGGTCTTAGAACAATAAACAAAACCCATAATATAGGGAACTGATGGCATCAGGATAATTAGATCCATCAGTACATTTAGTAACAACGAAATGAAAGAAAACCACAACCCAGCAAGCTAGAGGCATATTGCTGGTCCCTTTTTGCTAAGTATCCAACTAGATAATATTCCGTGATAATGAAAATAATCAGTAAAGTTTACTGCGTAAATAACCAAGGCAAATTATACCTAAAATAATTCCAGAAAAATAAAACCCAGGAGACAGTACACAATGTCCACCCAAATTTCTATCTTCCACAAAGTATTGCCCAAGTCCTAGTCCTGAAAATCCAAATACTGGCTCCACCAGAGACAGGATCAGATTCAGATATGAAATGATAAACATGCACCATAAGGGTTCTAACAAAAAGGCACGAGAATCTGCTGTATCAAACGTTCGCCAACAAAAAGGAAGATGGAAACAAAAAGGAAGATGGAAAAGGGGGTGGAGAGAGCTGTGGGGGTTAAAGTAGCCATAAAATGCAGCATAGGCATTTTTGCTTTGGAAATAAATGGATGGTAGATTGAATTGTACAGAAGCCGCAAACTGGCTATCTGATGTATGAATGTGGTCTGTTGACATATTTTGTGAAATAATTTTTAATTAGAAGATCTCACATGAGAGACCAGATTTCTTTTTCCATTTCAAAATTAGAAACATCCAAACACAGATATTTGTATTGGTCACACCCTTACCTCCTTTAACACTTCACTTTGTTTAGTGTATCAGACGTTAATGTTAAATAAATCTGGCACCTCTGAGCCTGTATTTATCCACATAATAACTGGCATAATTTAAGTAGAAGCTGCCTTCATTGGACAGTTCCCGCATCCTCCAAACTACCTCAACCCCCAGTCCTCATATGTCTGCACGCTCTTTCTTAGCGTGCCATTTAAAAACATCAGTCTTGGGGCACCTGGGTGGCTCAGTGGATTAAAGCCTCTGCTTTCAGCTCAGGTCATGATCCCAGGGTCGTGGGATCGAGCCCCATATCAGGCTCTCTGCTCTGTGGAGAGCCTGCTTCCTCCTGTCTCTCTCTGCCTGCCTCTCTTGCCTACTTGTGATCTCTGTCAAATAAATAAATAAAATCTTTAAAAATAAATAAATAAAAACATCAGTCTTGTTCTAACCACATAGAAATCATACAAGAATCAATAAATAAACAAAATAAGTTTTAAAATAGCTATTTTAAAATAAAATAGCATAAGTTTTAAAACTTAAAACTTTATAAAAGCCCTTAATACAGGGCTTTTATATACACTAGTATCTGTTTTACAAAAGAG
The DNA here is from genome assembly GCF_022355385.1 of Mustela nigripes. Lineage (NCBI taxonomy): Eukaryota > Metazoa > Chordata > Mammalia > Carnivora > Mustelidae > Mustela > Mustela nigripes. The sequence continues at coordinate 174,581,504 of NC_081559.1, read as the reverse complement.
AAATTTGAGGTTCCAGTAGGTAAGTAAAGGCAGTTACCTTAAAAAAGAACCTAAGATTTAGGCCATGATTTATCTGACCTCAAAGCCATGCTCTTCACACTTAGAATCTTAGAATTTTTATTAAGATATAACATGAGTATTTTTATCTGTGGAAAAGCTGGATTAAAATGTCTTTATAAAACCAAGGCTTTATTCATCTTAAATCTAAGCAAAACAAAGATACCTATTCTGAGAAAGAAAAAGTACCTATTTCAGGAGATTATTCAAGTATCCCTTCATAAGATCAGAAATTACGTTTGAGTTGAGGGATGGAACCAAGACACCAAACTTGTTCTCTGGGGGAATGTGCAGTCAGTGGAAACACCTGTAGACTCTTCTACTACTCACTCGTAATTCCCCAGCCAGTTCACATTTGAGGCAGTGCAATGGCAGAGGCCTGGCAAATTTAGCAGCTCTTATACCCACCGTGGAAAGAGACTAGAGTTGGGTTATTTACCTGCCAGTCATGACCTGATTGGTGCTCACCTGATAAACAGAGAAAATGTCAAATGTTACATCCCTGTTTACTCTTCTTGAGTTATATGACTTGGACTCATCTCATTTTTTATTCCTGTTTGACAGAAGCTTGGCTGTCGGGAAACTACAGTTTCCCTATGGGCCTCATCAATTGTGAAGAAAGACAGGGGACAATAATACTTCCTGTGGCCTTGATCTATAAATCCACAAAGCACCTCCCCTTGCCCCACAACCCCATAATAATATTTTCAGCTTCTGCTCATACTTGCTTTCCAAAATCAGGCCCCAGATAACAGCTCTGATGGTCCAAGGGAAATTGTTGAGCCAGCCGTCTTTTCATTCAAGAATGGCCTTGCAGATTATGGACCAAGACAAACAAACAAAGACTGTAAATATCCCCAACATTATTTGGTTCTGTTTCTGCCATCATTAAAAAGCTTGACTGAGGGGTGCCTGGGTGGCTCCATCGGTTGGGTGTCTGACTCTTGATATGAGCTCAGGTCTTGATCTCATGGTTGTGAGTTCGAGCCCCAACTTGAGCCCTGTGTTGGGTTCCATGCTGGTTGTGGAGCCTATTTAAAAAAAAAAAAAAAAAAAAAAAAAAAAAAAAAGCTTGACTTCAGTATATTCAAATATAATCAGTTGATATTCAAAGAAAAACAGTAACCCTTCAAGACTCCCCACTCTTCTTCCTCACTATTTCCTTCTTCAACATGGCTGGATGGAAGAACGATTTCCTTCCTCCCTATCCCATTTTTTGCTTGACTTTTGAACCTCATAATCACATCTTGGTTTCCTGTCCTCTTATATGAGGGAAATATTCATATCTCTACATCCTTCCCCCTTAAATGCATGATGTCTGTGTGAAAAGAAGTACAGTGTCTTGCTAGTAAATTCTAAACACCTATTTGTTTGTTTACTTGTTTGATTAGTCGGGAGGGAGTGGGATTTTCTATTTTCCTTTTTTTTTTTAAATTATTATATATTTTTTAAATATATAATATTGAGCACCATGATGGGGTATATGTTTGTGACCTAAAGAGTTACATAAGTTTGGGGTACCTGGTGGCTCAGATGGTTAAGCTGTCACCTGTTGATTTCAGCTCAGATCATGATCTTAGGGTCATGAAATCAAGCCCCACATTGCTGGGTATAGAGCCTGTTTGGGATTATCTATCTCTCTCTCTCTCTCTCCCTCTGCCGCTCCCCAGCTCTCACAAAATTAAATAAATAAATAAATGTAAATATAAAAAGTTAAAAAAAAGTTACACAAGTCTGATGAGATATATGAAATTTGGAGGTGGCCCCTTTGTTATTAAATAGTTAAGTTTGCATGCAGTGCCCCAGGCTTAAGCCAGAAGAAGGCTGGCATGACGGAACCTGTGATGCCTGATGGCACGGCCAGAAAGGATGTCCACAATGCCATGTTTTGTGCAAACAAGTGGCACATTTCAGATGGTACTAAGATTCTAAAACACTTTAAAACAGAGTTTTAGAAAATGTGCATTTGCTTTTGAGACCCCTTTAGTCTATATAGAAACTGTATAGTCCCAAGTGTTCTGATTTCAAGGTGACAAATAAAAAGGGAGGGGAGAAATCATTTACTATGATTTCTTAATCAAAATGGTTAACCATTTGGTTGTTGGTACCAAAACCTGTCAAATTCAAGTTATGTGTAAAATGCCGTGATCGGAGAACACGAAACTATGACATAAGAAATTCAGAGAAAATCACAAGTGGGATCTACAGCAATAATACAAGACATATTTAGAGCTGTATCCCCGCCTCGATGGTATGAAATGTTCATTAGTTCATTAATTAGTGAAGAAGTATGTGGGTTTTTGATATGCACCTTTTCAGTGTGATGAATAGAGAAATGTTGGCTTCTCCAACAGAAATATTTTTATATACAGTTAACTAGGTCACCTCATGAAAATTTTCCCCAATTCTGGGGTGTCTGCAACCCTCACTATGTTTGAAGATTGCCGCCCACTTTGGAAATTGTTTTTTGCCCCTCTCACAGTTAGTTGCCCTGCATACTGAGATCATGAGGTATGCTGCTTGTTGGGAGGGAAAAGTAAATATTGGGTTGCTCTAACTGAGGTCATAGTTTCTCCACGTCTAGACACACTAGTAACCGGTGCCTTCTGGACCTGCCGTGCTTTCCATGGATTTATAAATGTATGAATTGCTTTGTATTTGGTTGCATAAAATGTACTGCGTTTCCAGACAAGTCTCAAAATTGTATTTTAGATCTTTCCGATAAGTCTCTGCTTGAGCCATTTTTCTTCCACCAAGAGCACACAACTCTACATAATGAATTGATGGACAATATGATGGCTGTTTTCCATATTTTCAAATTCACCAGGCAAAGGATTTTTTACTTTTTGTAAACTAGCTCTATTTTTTAAAAATTCCATTGCTGCTGTATCCTTCTTTGGCCACTTTGAGTTTCAATGAAAAAAAGGTAGAGAGAAGAAAAAACAAATACCCTCTTATAATAGCATGAGGAAACAATTGCTTGTTGTAGAAAAAGAATGAATCAAAATTGTTTTTTCTCTTTTACATTTTTTTTCTCCTTGTAGACAGACCATTTTGCTTTCTTTTATTGCCTCACTGTGTCACAATATATAAGAAAAGTGAAGTATGAGAAAAGACACACTCATACACATATGTTTTTAAAGATAGTCCAGGGAAATAAGTCTTTATGAATCAGTCTGAGCAATTCTACAAACTGTACGACTTTTGATTCTATATAGTTACTTTCTTAAATTCACCAAATAATCACAAATGCAGATCTACATATATACTAATACAAACAAAAAAAATAATTTATTACTTGTTATGCCAATGCCGAAATAAAATTTAGTCTTTTTGTGTGTGCTTGCTAGAGAAAAACATGTGTTCTAAAACATACCCTGTGGGCCTCTGTGCGTATTTCAGGACACAATGTATTTTGTCAGCTTTTTGTTGTTGTTGTTGTTATTTTGAGCATAGAATATTTCATAATTTCTAAGTCTCTAATTGATCCTCATTATTTAGAGTATTTAGAAAAGTACATCATAACATATTCTTTGAAATATGAATACTAGTTGTGTTTCAGTTATTACTGTTTTTTAATTTAAATATTAGGAGACAAACAACAAAAACATAAAAAAAAATTCTACCCTCATAATTGCTATCAAAAATTTCTAAGTTACATTGATGGTCTGAAGCTAGCTGTTCTCTGTAGAAATGCCTTACCGATGATTCTGCTTTGTGGGCTTTGTTTTGGGGGAAGAGCTAAACTACCTCCAAACTACTACCAGCATCCTCATCAACATAAGAGTCATATCAAATTTTAGTACCATTTTATTAACAGGGCATGACTATGGAAGAGTATTATCTTTGCCTAAGTTTCAGGAGGGACAGCCCTCATAATTGAAAATCCTTCAAGCTGGATTTCTTCTTGATTTGTGCAGTGAGTTTTGCTTTCTTGAAAGAGATAAGGTGCTCTACTGAGAATCCATGTATTGTGGCCCGCGCTTCTCCAACTATCCCCACTTTCTTTTCTTGTCCCTCTCCTCCTTGCTCTACAGTCTGTCACCTTATGAATTTTCCTATGTCCCCCAATTTCTGTTAAATCACCTCAGGGCTTCCTATAACGTGTTGTGTTTATCTCTAGACAGTACTGGTCGTGACTTATTTAGTGACTTCCTTCTATGTTTCTTTCCTTCTCTAAATTTCTAAAAAGCAGAGACTCCCCCAGATTTTGTCTAGTTAGTAAATGAATGTGAATTAATTAACCAATTTGTGCATATTTAATAAATCGTTCTAAACTAGTTAACATTTTGAAAGACAATTCACTCAGCACCATCCGTTATATAAAAATAAATTACAGTTGGAAAAAAATGGTTGAATTTTGAAAAATACGGCAATGAAAATACTTGTGTGAGAGTCAGGAAAAAAAAAATTGTCCTTTCTTAATAGTTGGATTTGCCGTAAGAAATGGCCATTTTTTGTTAGCGCATGGGTCAGAGGTAAGAACCTAAGAGCAAGAGTGAACATTAATAGCTACTTACTGTGTTTTAAGGAATCAAGTTCATTTAAATGTAAAGCTTTTGTTGTCCTAACTCAGACTAGGCAAGCAAAATTGGAGCATGGACTGAATTGTTTCAGAAAATCAAAAAGTATTTCAGAGACTGTGGAAAAAAAAATAGAAGAGAAGAAGAGAGGGTTTTGACGTATACAAAGGGAATCTGGGAGAGAGAACAGGAATACCTATTAGAAATATTTAAGTTTTACTGTGCAAAATTTATGTATGTTGTAATATCTCTTCTTTTTTCTCCCCATGAGCATAACATGGACTTGAATCTGTATTTTGAGGAATAAAATGGAATCATGACTATAGTTTCAAGATTTATTTAAAACAAAACCATACCATATCTGTATTTCCACTGATCAACCTAAGAAGCACATTTGGTGGTTATGTGGAAACATGGTAATGCTTTAAATCCTAAAAGAATAGGGAAAGTAACAAAGAATAATATTAGCAGATTTGGTTGTAGGCAGTATAAAATTTTATATCATAGAAAAAATGTATTGAGTAAAAATGCACCAAGAAAATACTTGTAGGACAGGGTTAATTCATTTGTAAAAGCTCATAAAAATTCAGAAGAAATCCTTAAGTCACTAATATGGTAAAAAAGATGAAGAGACAGTTGATAATTAGTAAACAAACATATGGGGAAATGCTCAAACTCACCGGTTATTAAAAGAATGTAAATTGAAAAAAAAATACATTCCCCTTTTATATCATTAAATTAATAACATTTTAAAGTAACATTATAACCTCATGTAAATGTGCATGTTTACAAAGTAGTATGCATTCATTTACTCTTCACTATTGGCAATTTAAATTGAATCATGTATTCAGGAAAAATATATATATTACTTTATGTTTCAAAAGCCATAAGTATGTTTATACTCCTTACCTAGTTTTTCTGGAATTTATCACAAGGAAATAATCCAAAAGGCAGAAAAATGTCATAGGGATAAGGCTGCTCATAACAGAGCAAAATAAAACTATTGATTTTTAAGAGCAGTATATTTCAAATGCTTTTAAAATTTTTTCTTTACTTTATTCTAGTGTTGTATTTCAATTTTTTTTTTAAATGGTCAGCTTTTCTTAAGGTTTTCTTTTTAAGTTTTTAATCAAGATTTTTAATTTTCTTTCTATCAAAAAATAAAGTTCATTTTATTTTATTGTGCAAATTTTGCTCAAAAATAGTGAATAAATACTAAACCATTAGAACTTAGCTTATAATAGTGCTTTAGTTTCAGAATTGTCATGATGTTGAAAAATAATTGCTATTTCTTGGGCTTCATTCATATATAGTATCCTGCTTTTAAATGAAACAAGATTGGTTCTATAGTACATACTGGGACATTTTGTTCTGATTGCCAATAATACTAAGTTTAGATAAGTCTTATTTTTAAATAATCTCTTTTTTATGATCAAGGAGTAATACATATCACTGTAGCAAATTTAGGAAGATAGAGAAAAGCATGAAGAAAAATATAAAATCCCCAGCCTCTCACCACCCAAAGATAACCATTATTAATATTTTGATTTCTATTCATTCTATATCCATAAACAAAAATGGATTCATAATGTGCAAAAATGCTTTGTAAATCTTTTTTTAAGTTACATTATATACTTGTGCATTTTATTAAACATTCTATCACATCATTTTTAATCCCCATTGTATCTAAATCTGCCTTATTTAGTTCAATATCAAGTGTTGAATTCGATCTGTTCTTCTAAAAGGGGGAACCAAAAAAAGAAAAAGTCATGCAAATATCTCATAAAGAGAGAGAAATAATAGTACTGAAAACATTTTAATAAAGGACACTTCTGTCTGCCCAATTCCTTGTAAGTCTGTTTTAGGCAGCAGATGTCAAATGTTTTTGTTTTATGGTGATTTTTACCATAGCTCAAAAGTCAATATTCTGCTGTCAGATGTGGGCTTACATGTGAAGAATAGGAAAGGAACTTAACTAGGAAGCACTGAGCTCAGGGAATTGAATTTGCATGTAATTCACTAAGCATACATGTTTACATGACCTTTAGAAAAAGGAATTAAACCAGTTTTTCACTAGCTCTAGGCAATCCAAGTTAAAGAGGCGATTGAATCAAGAATCTAAAATACTCCTTACAAGATAGCCAGGCTAACAGAAAATTACTTTAATTCAAATATATTTCACTATTAAATCCATAGTGACATTAACTTGACACGTTTACCCTACCTAGTAAGAAACTGCAGATGTGAGTTTAGTTCTAGCTGAGTTGTTACATGAACCATGGACTATTTTACTATGCACCAAAACAATTCTACCTCTCCCCAAGATGTCAAATGCAGTATTTTCAAATCTCATTTCAAAGCATCCAGATTTTCTTTTGGCAATATCCTGAATCAGTTCCAAATCTGTGATTAATGATAATGTTATCATAATGTTATGATAAAACGGATATAAAATCAGGAAACCTGGGTTAGGGTCCAGCTATATCAATAAATGTCCATAGGAACATAAACAGGTAGCTTAAACTTTCTAGGACTTAATTTCCTCATCTTTAAATAAAATTATTGAGTTATATAAGCATCGAGATTCCATCTAACTTTACTGCTTTGGTATTCTAGTTGATACTACCTATCCCTTTTGAAAAGATATCAAAGTAATATCAGTATATTGTAAGGACCTGTTACATATTACAGCCTTAAGGATGGAATAAAATAGCTTAATCTCATCTCATTTTCAGGCTTCCATCTAACCCAGAGGAACATATGACTAAATATTTAGTGAACGAAATGAATGAATACATGAGTATTCTGCTATAAATATGTCTGTTCAACAAGAAGGGGATTGGATTAGTATGCCACTACAGTATTATCTATTGCCAGCGTTGTGTATGGAATATCTACATTGAGCTGGCATACAAGTTCTATGTTCTTTACTATATAGTTAATCTCCAGTCTGTGTACAGAAAACATTCTAACTTAAAAAAAAAAAAAGACAGCAAAAAGACGAAGTATTAGAGTCCAAACAGATGAGAGGGGAATAAAAAAAGTTGTTCAAAATTATTCTAGTATTAGTCTTTAAAAATAAAAATCATCTCTTAATTTCCTTCAGCCACATAACTGAGAAATTATTTTCCCTGGGAGGAGGATGAAATGCTGAGAGAGATAATCAGTGGTAAAGGAGGGATTACCATTTTGGGGAGAATTCAGGAAAAATAAAAACAATTAACACACTCCAGGGATTTCAGGGGGGAAAATGATCAAATGAACTATACATAACCTAAGCATAGACCAAAGAAAGTAGTTATATCTATCCAACAGTATGTGAGGATTTAACAGTTTATTTAAGAGTCAATGTTAAGAAAGGCTGAGCAAAGGAAGTGGAATACCTTATAGAAAACTAGTTAAATAGGAAGAATTTTTATTTTTTAATTTAATTTAATTTAATTTAATTGTTTTCAGTGTTCCAAAATTCATTGTTTATACACCACACCCAGTGCTCCATGTGGTACATGCCCTCCTTAATACCCACCATTTATATCTTCACAGAAAAGAGTACACTGAGAAAGAGTAGACTTTTGGGGAATCTGAGGAAATATTGAATGCTAAGGAAACAAGGTAAATTTTTCTTTTAAAGGTTTTTTGGAAGTAAAAAGAGGAGCCAACTTTGACTAGCTATTCAATAAATATTTTGACAATTATTAACTACCAAATATGTGTGTGTACTACTTCAGGCTGTGGGAATGCACTGACTCCTGCTCTCATGAGGCTCACATTCTGAGGGGAAGGCAGGAAGAGAGAAGTAATTAACAGGTAGTTGTACCAACTGTCAGGTGCTGATAACTGTATGAAGTAAAGTAAAGAAAGTTAAGGAAGAGAATGGCTCGAATAGGTATAATTTTGTATAGGGGTTCAAGAAAATTATCTTTGATAACATAAATGAAAGAGCATTCCAAGAAGAGTAATGAAAACAAGTGCAAAGACCTTGGAAAAAGAACATTTTTAGCATATCCAAGAATGAGCAAGGAGGTCAATGTGGAGGAAGTAGAATGTACCAGAGAGATAAAAATAGGAGAGAAGTTCAGAAAGAGAGCAGAGGGCAGGCCATGTTGAGCATGTTGGTCAAGATGAGAAGTTTATGTTTCACCTGAAGTGAAATGAAAAGTTTTAGAGGGCTTTGAAAAGAAAAATAGTGTTTGTAACTTCTATTTCAAAAGAATTTTGCTGATTCTTATAAACAGATGATATTGTAGAGGGGCAAGGGCTGAAGTAAGAAAACCAGTTTACTAATTAGTTTGCTGGGTGATGGTGGTAGCTTGGATTACAGTGGTGAGAATGGCATTGAGAGAAGTGATTGAAATGTGCATGTTTGAAGGGGAAAGCCAAAAGGATTTGCTGATGGATTTGGATATAGGATGGCAGGGGAGGTGGGCGGGGAGCAAAAATGAAGCCTATTATTGCTGCTAAACTATAAGTACTACAAAGGAAAAGACTTCATCTGTTTTGTTCACTGATATCTTCCAAGCACATAGAACAGTGCCTGACACATAGTAAGTGCTCAATAAATGTTGGTTAAATAGATGATTTTTGGTCTGAGTTATTTGGAAAAATTGATTTTTTTTTTTCATTTACTGCAATGGAGTTACAATATGGTGGGAGCAGGTCAGAAATAGGAATCAGAATTTTAGTTTTGTACATATTAAGTGGAAATGTTATTTAGATATGCAAATAAAAATGTAGACTAGGTAGTTGAACATACATGTCAGAACTGGGATAGTTAATTTGAAAGTTTGGATATTTAAATCCATAGACCTGGATAAGATCACCTAGTAACTGACTAGGAGGAGAAAATATACCTAAGGATTGAGCATTTAGATACTCCAACATTTAAAGGTTGAAGAAATAAGAAAGATCCGATCCTTCTCATATGACTGAGAAGGAGGACCCATGAGATGGAGAACAATGAAAGTTGAAAATGCTAGAATCCAAGAAAATAAAATGTTTTAGGAATGACCAATTAACTGTCTCAACTATTGCTGACAGATCAATGAGTTCTAGACTTGAGAATCATTGGCCTCATCATTAGTAACTCTGAGAAGAACCATTTCAGTTAGGACGAAAGTCTAATTGGAGTAAATTCAATAAAAATATGAGAGTAAAACAAGTGAAGTGACAGTGAGATTAGACAATTCTTTCAAGTAGTTTTACTTCTAAAAGGACCACAAAAATGGAGAGGGGACACAGAAATAGAAAGGATATTTACAAGATGCGGGATAGTGTAACATTTTCACATGCGTGTTGTAGAAGAGAGGAATAAAGCAGTAGGCATTTGATATAGGGTCATTGCAAGAACAGAATCCTTGAAAATCAAAAATGGAGTAGATTCAAGGCACAGGAATAACTGACCTTAGCTAAGGAGCACAGAAAGTTGAAAATGAGGCAAAATGTATGGAGAGATATGCGGGTATATTTAAACTTTTTTTCCCTTGGAGCATCACGTAGGTGTTTGAAATAATTCTTCATAAAATAGGAATTCATCAGCTCATTCATCAGCTAAAAATGAAAAATCCATCAGCTAATAATGAAAAGTAAAGAGAGGCTATAAGGAGTTTGAAAAGAGGGAAGGGTGAAATAACCTTCAATAGGACTAGAAGGGTGATTGGATTAGAGAAATGTAGGGTAGGGTTGCAGGTAAGATTAGGAACCATTTATTTTTTTTACTTTTTTTTTAAGATTTTATTTATTTATTTGACAGACAGAGATCATAAGTAGGCAGAGAGAGAGGAGGAAGCAGGCTCCCTGCTGAGCAGAGAGCCTGATGTGGGGCTCGATGCCAGGACCCTGGGATCATGACCCTAGCCGAAGGCAGAGCCTTTAACCCACTGAGCCACCCAGGCACCCCATGGAACCATTTAAATAACATGATCAGTCTCAAAAAGTCTGCAACAAATGGCCATGAATTTAAAGTGAGAATAGTCAATGTGATTGTGTTTTTCCAGCCATATTCCAAGCTTGGGTGCAAGAATCAAGTAGAAGGATGATTAGCTTTAGTCAAGGTTGAGGGCTTTCCCCAGAAACTTTACAAAGGGGAAGAAGGTCAAGAAGTTGAAAGTATGACAAGGCAGTAATTATAATATGGGCTCAGGAGATATGGGCCATATGAAAAGGAAGGTGAGATCTTGGGGGAGGAATAAAAGACAATGAAAAAGTCATAGAGTCGCTGGATCAGAAAGTTTCTATGAAGCTGTTGGATTCAAGGTACTAGTGGTTAATACTAAAATTTAAAAGGGTGATGGTCAGAGAGCTATATGCTTGACCTCTAGATGATTGGGTTCTGCTACCATAATGACCATGCAAATGGGTAATTGACTTGCAATAGAAAACAAGAACATTGGAGGAGCTAAAAGATCTGATGGTGACAAGATTGCCATATCGATACTGAAATCACAACAACACAAGTAAAAGTGTACAGAGATTAAGACAGGTGGTAAAATACTCAAGTAATGAAGGAGAGAAAAAAAAGAAAATAGAGGAACACTAATGTAGCTCATTCATTAAAGAAAAGCTAGATAGCCAGGACTTGAGAAGAATAGGATTCAAGGAACAGGAATCTGTGGCTCTTCTTCTAAGATATTATCATCCAGTGTCTCTGTTCCTACTACCTTCCATTTCTGGTTATTTCTGTTAAATATAGAAATTCTAGGGAGAGCATTTTGATTGGCCAGTTTGGTTAAGAAGTCCACACCTTATATCAATGATGCTGTATTCTCCTTGGCCAAGGATGTGGGGATCTGCTGCCTAAAGAAGTATAGGAATAGGTGTTATGGTGATATAAGAAATAACTATTGTAGAGGATATCGCCCAGTATGAGACTAATTAGAGATGGTAAAGTGTTTCCCCAGTACAAAATAATTCTTATTAAGTATTTGATAAAGTCACAGCACTCGCTGGTAGTTTGAGAGCATCAACTTCTGATATAAAATTGGAAGACAGAAACCTAACTCTACTCTCATCTACAACCTTACCAAAAAAGTCTGGTATCATTACTATTAGAATATTTTAAAGACTTCATATTCATATTGTATGTTTTTATTTGTAGTGTTTACCTATAGAAGAAAATTCCTCAAACCAAACCAAAAGAACCCACAATTTTAACTTATAAAACAAAACACTAGAATTTATTGAACATTCATTACATTTCCTGGCTCTGAGCAACAGATGAAGTGGAGAGGTGGGTAGCTGGCATTCCACTCCACAAGTAACCTGGAGGGAAGAAAATCTCCAATTAGTAACAATTGATGGCATAGATGATATAAATAGATATAGATCTTTCATGATCAAGTGTTGCCCTTGGTATAGATGATATGGCATAGATGGTATAAGTAGATATAGGTGTGTTATATAGATAAATATGGCATAGATGATATATATAGATATAGATCTGTTATGATCAAGTGCTGTCCTTGGTAATAAACATATATGTCATATATATTACACACATACGTAATATATTAACATATGCTTATTGTAAAAAAAAATGCAGTTTTACAGGTTAAAAAGTGAAAAATCATTATTTACCACTTCCAGTTCTTCAACAGCTTACTCTCCTCATTCCTTCACCCTGATGAATCCTTCACTCTTATTATTTCATAGACTTAGAACATTTTGCCCATTCAAATGTATCACTGTCTTCCTGTGTAACCTTTTTTTTTTTTTTAAGATTTTTATTTATTTATTTGATAGGCAAAGATCACAAGTGGGCAGAGAGGCAGGCAGAGAGAGAAGAAGGAAAGCAGGCTCCCTGCCAAGCAGAGAGCACTATGTGGCTTTCTGGGATCTCATGATCCCTGAACCCTGGGATTATGACCTGAGCTGAAGGCAGAGGCTTTAACCCACTGAGCCACCCAGGTTCCCCCTGTGTAACCTTTTTTAAAATCACTGAATTAAGAAGGTCTTAAGGCCTCCGGTTGTAAAAATATTCTCCAATGTTGGGGCACTTGGGTGGCTCTGTCGGTTAAGCCTCCAACTCTTGGTTTCAGCTCAGGTCATGATTCCATGGGTCCTGGGATCAAGCCCTTGCTCCCTTGTCAAGCCTCCCTTTGAGCACTGCCTAAGGCTTCACATACAATGGCTAGTCTGCTTGGATAATCTCTCCCTCTGACCCTTCCCCCATGCACGTGCACACACACCCTCTCTCTCTCTCTAAAATAAATAAACAAATCTTAAAAAAAAAAAAAAATCCAATGTAGTCTTCCAGGCTTTCAGCTTTGTTTTGTCATTGCCATTATTGTTTTACTGTTTAGATACCTAATGTATTTTTATGTGTGCTACAGGATTCGTACTTAACTTTTTATGAAAACATCCCATTGTTCCAACATCCCATTGTTCCAACACAACAAAAGTCCATCTTTTCACCACTAATTAAATTTTCATCTTTATGATTGTGTTGAGCATCTGCTTTTCTAATCTGTTTAGCCACATCCAACCACTTTCTACTAACATAGCTCCACCTCCTTTGAGAGGTACTGTCATTTTTTTCATCCATGCAGTTCTCACAGGGCTGCAATAATGTAACTCAATCTACTGAGGCAAGAGGATGGTCAAATAACCCCATCCAGGTTATTCTGATAGTATCTGTCTGGAATTTGCATTCTACGAGTTGACACACCATGACAAAGGACAATGACTAGAACCAATGACATATTTTGCCAAAGTCAATGACCATTCTCTTCTCCGTTGATCTATTAGTAGCATGTGACCTAGGTGACTACTTCCTCCCAAAATCATTTTCTCTAGTTTTCCGTATCACTGTATCAATCTGAGTTGCCACCTGCCTCAGTGAGTCCCCTATGCTCACTTTATCCTCTTTCATTTTCTGTATATTTTACCAGGGGCCCTAAACTTGCACCTTATTCTTGATCCATCTCCTCTTTCTGAAACTGACTTACTTATGTAATTGTCCAGGACTTTATTCTTTGCTTTTGCTATAATACCACTTCTTGGAAGGCAAGATTTTGTCTATCTTTACTGCTCAATTGGCAGCACCTATTGTGCAGTATCTGACACATGTTAAATGATCAATAAATATTTGCTGAAACGGAAAAGGAATACAGCTCATTAGAAAACTATTTAAACTATATTTAAGTATCTCCAACATATTCTTCAACATATATTTCTTGTATGTTTTCTGAGTATTAGGTCGTATGTTAGGCAATAAAATGGCATAGGACACAATCTCTATATTTGAAGAACTAATGGTCTAACCAATGGTTACCATGGAGAGAGGAATGCCCCGGACATTACAGGAAAACCTCAGAATTGGGTGAGAAAAAGATAAGTGAGAAACTTGAAGAAAACATGGATGAGGTGATCCCTGAGGTTAACATAGAAAGCAGTACAATTTAAAGCTTTTGTACTAAGATAAAATGTAAAGTCTGAGCAAAAGTCATCATCTGGAAACACCCAAAGATGGAAGACTCGGATGCTAAATTGAAGTACTGTAGTCTTACATGACCCCATTTTGGCAGCCATTCACTAGATTGCACCAAATGATCTAACTGGGAGAGGAAAAAACCATTTCTAAAAACACCCAAGTCACATAACACTTCATTACTCAAAGTTAACATCTTCAGTCATACTTCAAGTAGTAAATCACCAAAATTATAGCAGCAGGCTTGCAGTATATTCAAGAACTACAGTATAATCTGTCCTGACTAAATTTTCATTATGGACGTCAACATTTGATATGTGACGATATCATATATAGACGTTCGGATTCTTAGTCTCGGAAGGTCATTCTAAGGGCAATAAAAAGAGACTACAAACTATGCTGTACACCAGATGCTGGCAAAGAGCTGTGCTACGTCCTACACCGGTGGACTTCAGGTCTCTTACTTAGGTCCAGGCCAGTTACCCTTTTCATGCCCACTTTCTCTTCAACCCAAGAGTTTCCAGAGACTCAGTCAACTTCTCTCTACTGTGTAAAGCAGCCTCCACTGTATGCCATGTTGTAGGGAAATACCCCATTCATAATAGCAACAAGAGCTCTACAATATCAGGAACTAAATTTAAGCCCAAGCTGAAGGAAACAAAATGAAACTTTAATAAAGAGCATAAAAAAATATCTGAATAGGTGGAAACACAGGCCATGTTTGTAAATGGTAGGACTTAACTAGGTAAATATGTCAATTTTTCCAAAATTTATTTATAGATTACTTAAAATTATTTGAAATCCTAACCAAATAATCAGTGGAATCATTTTTTGGACCTTGAGAATTTAAGTATACCTGGAAGACCATGCAAAAAGAGCAAATATAATTTTGGATGAAAAGCCTTAAAAAAGAAGGAGGGATTATTTGCTTTCACTAGGCATCATAATAGTATAGACTATGTAAAACTGGTTTTGAAGTAGTTGGATCTAAGGAGTAGACTAGATACTACGAAATAAGACACACATAAGTAGGAACTGGCATATAATTACATAAGTCAGCATTCATTGGTTGTAAGCGATAGCAGTGAACAGGTGTTAATTCAGAGATTTTCTGAGAAACTCTTAGAATGAAGGCCATTTTAAACAAATGGGCCCCAGGAAATGCAGGAATAAGTGAAGCTTTGAGATTTTCAGTACCAAACCAAAACAAAGCAAACAAAACAATAGCAGTAGCAACAACAACAAAAATATCTCACGTGTTATCTTTAGGTGGTGCCAATATAGGTCATTGGTAACAGTAATAAGGTCGGTGAAGTGGTGAGGGAAAAAAAAAAAAAAAGACACCAGGTTGGTGTTGGTTAAAGAGAAAATGGAAGGTAACAAGAAGAGTAATCATAAATAAAGACAACTATTTGAAGACCTAAGGTATGAAGAGTTACAGAAAAATTGTATAGTAGCTAAGGACGCATTGGGTCAGGGGAAAGTTTTGTTTTGTTTTTAAGATGTGTAATATTAAAGCATGTTTGTATGCCAATTATAAAGAGCAAGTTCAGAGAGAGAATTTGGAAATGCTGGAGAGAAAGTGTGCCATTGTAGGAACAGAGTCCTTGGGAGACAAGACAGAAGTCAAGGTTTTTTAATAAGAGAGAGGACATTTTGGGGCACCGGGGTGGCTCAGTCACTTAAGCATCCAACTCTTGGTTTTTGTTCAGGTTATGATCTGAGGGTCATCGATCGAGCCCCTATGTTGGGCTCTGCACTCAGCATGGGGTCTGCTTGAGATTTTTCCTCCCTGTCCTTCTGTCCCTCCCACTGCTCTCACACACACACTCTATCTCCAAAATAAATAAAACTCTTTAAAAAAAAAAAAAAGAGAGAGAGAAAGAAAGGATATTTATTTTATTTTATTGAGAAGAATGTAAGGTATATGGGTTCTTTTTTAAAAAAAAGATTGTATTTATTTATTTGACAGAGCGAGAGAGCACAAGCAGGGGGAGTAGCAGAGGGAGAGGGACTATCAGGCTCCCTGCTCAGCAGGGAGCCCGATGTGGGGCTCCATCCCAGAGTGACCTAAGCTGAAAGCAAACACTTAGCTTCTCGAGCCACCCAGGCACCCTGAGTATATGGATTCTGATACAAGAACAATAGTGGAATAAATAGCCAAAAGATAAGGTGGTGGTGTTTTCTTCTGTGAAATATACAATGAAGTTACCACCTGAGCATGAATCAGCAATAGAAGATTAGAGACTTTAATAAGAAAGAGGAGGACAAAATAGTCATCCCAGATTGGAAACATGAAACCAAGTAAAGGGATTAAATCAATAAGACCACCAGATAGTGCAGTAATGTGCAAACTCTGCCCGTTCAATACAGTAGGTGGCTTCTCTTGCTTTGTTCCTCAGTATTTACTTCTCTGGTACAGAAATTAGAACAGGGATTCTTAGATTTAGCACATAAATAGTTAGACTTGGATATTTTCCAAACAAGATGAGAGGAGAGTGTTTAAAGGAAACCAAGGTTATTTGCAAAGAGATGTTATATGCAGAATCACAGACTTAGGCTGGGTAATGTGGAGAGTAAAGACATGAGGAGAAGGATGATGAGTGAAAAAATAGCACAGCCCATGGGTTGGAGGCGATCAGTGAGGCCCAAGACTCACCGGAGGAGGAAGGCTAGAGAAAGCGAAATGGAAAGAGTAGCAGCGAAGGCCAGAGGGTAGGATGTTTGACCCAGAGGTTTGGGGTTTGCTTCAGTGTTTGATGTTAGGGAGAGGGCAGGGCAACTTGAGTGGGTGGCTGAGATCACTGGAACTAAAAGGTCACTAATTAAAGAGGTCAGAGAGATGGGTGGCTCAGAGACTGTATGTTCAAATCACCAGTTATAGTAGTAATAGCAGTAGTGCTGTAGGAATCTGTGAGCTAGATATTCATGAAACTACTCCGTGGATGAAGATGGCACAGGAGGGGTAAATGCTGACACGTTTCAAAGAAGTTGAAGTAAGAAGAAGGAAGGAGAATGGAGGAAGGAGGACGCCATGCACATTGGGTCTTGAGAGATGATAAGATCGGGGACAATGAACAAACTCGACTTAAGAAGCAAAGAGTGAAAATAGCATCCATAGGGCACCACTGTGCTTCAGTCAATGCAACGGGATGCAGGGAGCGTTCATAACGTAAACAGAAGATTGAGTGGTTGGTTCACGGCAGACCAGGAGTTCGGAGGGTCAAGTGGAAGAGTGGCAGGGAGGGAGAGATTCCAATGAACAGTCTACAGAGAAGTGTGGGGCTGGGTGTCCATCCTGCAGCCGGGCATGGAGGGTGAGATTAATGGTGCTGGCCTAGAGCACAAGGCAATGAATCTCTCAGGGTAGCCCGCCGCTCTGGAGATGAATTGAAGCAGAATGGAACATGCAGAGACATTTTTCTTTCATTTTTCATCACTAGAAATTCAGCTTGGGAATCTTTAGATTCATGTTGTAAATTCACTGTAAATAGCTCTTAATCTGTTTAAAATGATCATTTTTATTATAAAATATCCACGGTTATGGTCCAAAAAATTCAAATCGCATGGAAGGTTATAAACTGAAATGTGAATGCCCCCTTTCATTCCGGTACACCCTCACATATATTCCCTCCGAGTAACTGTTGCTAACAATTTTTATATGTTATTCTAAAAATATTAAATCCAGAAACACAAATTCAATAATATTATGCACACTATTTTCTCCTTGCTTTTTTTGCTCCTTTAATTTAATAAGATCATAGATAACTTTCTCCAACAGTATGCATGTATCTACATACCTCGTTTATTTAAAAGACTGCATAGTATTTCCTAGGAGATATACTCCGTAAAAGGCTAGATTTAATAGTATCATACTGGCCGCCCTTATTTTTGAAAACTTAGAAGCATCGGAGCTAATCTTGATTAAGAATATTTGTAAAGATTTTTATCAAAGACCAAGAAGGAACTGACTCAAGGCATACGAATGAATGATGAGACTGAAATGGAAGTAGGGCCCTTCAGCAAGCATCTCACCTCGATCAGTGATTTGCCAAATTTCTCTCCCTGTCACATAGTAAAGAAACAAAGGGTCAAAGTCTTGACCGAGAGCAGTGGTTCTGCCCCTCTGAAGGAAGCAGCTGCACTGATATTAATGAAACAATTTTTGCTGAATTAACTGAGAATGGGAATGATGATTTATCTGCTAACTGCATTCTGTCTGATCTCCTAGTGCCCTAAGATATAGCATACTTTTATCCTTTCTCTATGAATCATTTCTACTTGTCTTATTTAGCTAAGTTTATTTACTTTGTTTACATCTTCTTTGCAGTGACAAGCAATAACAAAAATTAAAAACAGACATTTCACGGTGAAAAGCACAGCATTTGGCACATTCTAGAACCAATGTCTCTACAAACGAGTTTTTACAGAGATACTTCTCAGTTTATAGAATGCATGCATTTCTGGGGGGAAATGATTATTTAAAGATTTATTTATTTACTTTAGAGAGACAGTGCACAGAGTGGAGGAGCAGAAAGAGGGAGAGAGAAACTTAAGCAGACTCTGTGTGAGCTTGGAGTCCCACATGGGGCTGAATCTTAGGACCCCAAGGTCATGACCTAAGCCAAAACCAAGAGTGGTACTTAGCCAATTGCGCCACCCAGGCGCCCCTGAAAAATTTGATTTTAAAATGAAACTTCTTTTCTCATTGAATTTTATGCAAATTGGACCATATTTTGCCTTATAAAATCCATTAATTCAATGAATTTTTTTCACTTTATTTTTTTTAAGTTCAGAGGTTCAGAGCAAATTTGTGAGCAAGATACAGAGATTTACCATAAGCCTGCTGCCCCCACACAGCTATAGACCCCCTCTTACCAACATTTCCTGCCAGGGTGGTACTATTTATTATAATTGATGAACCCACATTGAAGCATTATATCATCCGAAGTCCCTAGTTTACATTAGGGTTCACTCTTGGTACTGTATCATTCTACAGGTTTGGACAAATGTTCAGTGACATGTATCCATCATTACATATAGGACCATTCAAAGTACTTATTTTCTTTCTTATAAATACCCTGGGCTCCATCTATTCGTCTCTTCCCTCCCCTCCCTGGCAACCACTGATCTTCTCCCTGTCTCTATGGTTTTCATTTTTTCCAGAATGTCCGATAATTAAAATCATACACTAGGTAGCATTTTCAAATTAGACTCTTTCACTTAAAAGTATGCATTTAAGTTTCCTCCATGTCTTTTCACAAGCTTGATAGCGCATTTATTTTTAGAGCTGAATAATAGTCCATTGTCTGGATGTATTACAGTTTTTTTAATCTACTGATGGACAATATGGTTGCTTCTAAGTTTGAGCAGTTATAAATAAAGTTACTATAACATCCATGTGCAGGTTTTTTTTTACAGATGTAAGTTTTTAACGTCTTTGGGTAAATGCCAAGGAGCATGATTGCTGGATCATACGGGAAGAATATGTATAGATTTGTAAGAAACCACCAAACTCTTCCAAAGGGGCTGTCCCATTTTGCATCCCACCAGCAATGAATTCCTATTGCTTCACATCCTCCTCAACATTTTGTTTCAAGTAACATCTTTTTTTTTTTTTAAAGACTTTACGTAAATTTCAGTTAGTTAACATGCAATGTAATATTAGTTTCCAGTATACAATGTAGTGACTCAGCACTTCCATACAATACATGGTGTTCATAAAAGTGCACTCCTTAAACCTTATCATCTATCTCACCCATCCCCTCAACCACCTCTCCTCTGGTAACCATCAGCTGGTTCTCTATATTTAAGAGTCTGTTTCCTGATTTGCCTCTCTTTTTTCCCCTTTGCTTCTTTGTTTCGTTTCTTAAATTCTACATGTGAGTGAAATCATGTGGTATTTGTCTTTCTCTGAATGGCTTATTTTGCTTAGCATAATACTTTCTAGCTCCATCCATGTCATTGCAAATGGCAAGATTTCATTCTTTCTTTATGGTTGGATAATGTTCATTGTATATATACCACATAGTCTTTATCCATTCATCAGTTAATGAAAACTTGAGCTGTTTCCATAATTTGGCTATTATAGATAATGCTGTTATCAACATCAGGGTGCAGGTATCCCTTTGAATTAGCATTTTTGTATTCTTTGGGTAAATACCTAGTAGTGCAATTTCTGGATCATAGAGTAGTTCTATTTTTAACTTTCTGAAGAACCCCCATAATGTTTTCTAGAGTGGTTGCACCCAATTTACATTTCCACCAACAGTATAAGAAGATTCCTCTTTCTCTACCTCCTCACCAACATCTCTCGTTTCCTGAGTTGTTGATTTTAGCCATTCTTAGAGATGTGAGGTGATATCTCGTTGTGGTTTTGATTGCCCCGATGATTAGTGATGCCAAGCACCTTTTCATGTGTCTTGTTGACTAACTGTAGGCCTTTTTTGGAAAAATGAGAAAAAATTTGAAGATTAATTGACCATACAGTTATGAGTTCCCTTCTGGATTCTCTAATCTTTTCCATTTCTCTATGTGTAGGTTTTTGTGCCAGTTCCATACTGTGTTGATCACCAGAACTTCGTAATATGACTTGAAGTCCAGAATTGTGATGCCTCCAGCTTTGCTTTTCTTTTTCAAGGTTACTTTGGATACTTGGACTCTTTTTTGGTTCCATACAAATTTAGGATTGTTTGTTCTAGCTCTGTGAACAATGGTATTGGTATTTTGATAGGATTTGCATTAAATGTGTAGATTTCTTTGGGTACCTAAACGTTTTAACAATATTCATTTTTCCAATCCATGAGTATGGAATGCCTTTCCATTTCTTTGTGTTCTTTTCAATTTCTTTCATCAATATTTTATAGTTTTCAGAGTATAGGTCTTTTGCTTCTTTAGTTGAGTTTATTCCTAGTTAACTTTTTTGTCAACATTTGGTAAATTTTTATAAGAATATTTAAAGCAAGCAATTGGTTTTTGGTGGCTAGTGTAAAAATTTTGGTAAGCCTTGTAGCAGATCAGCTACTTCCCTATTCTAGGATATCTCCCTTTTACCCTTTGGGGTCTTGTGATCTCTTTCTCATTTTATAGGAATTCTTCTTCAGCTAGAGATTCTCAAAGTCCATATTTAGTTCCCATGGCTTGGGTTTTCTCTTTCTTATAACCAAATACTTTTTCTTGTGTTTTTCCTCCACAGTATTTAATCATTATTTTTCAATGTTTTCTGTTTCCTTTGAACCTTACCCACTTTCTCAGTCCATGAGTTTGGGTAGGTCTGCTGTATTGCTCTCAGTAGTGGAGTATGTGACCCTATTCTGGTCTGTTAGTGCTCTAAGGCCCTCTGACAAAAGGGGGATGGGCATAGTTTTCTGGTTGGTTCAGTAAAGAGTTCATCTTAGAATCTATGTGAAATCTCCTGGAAAGAAATGTTTCTCTTTTTTTGGCTTGGAGTATGAGGATTTGGCTTGAAACTGCCAGTGCCATTTTGTCACCATCTGAAACCTGATAGGCCAACAATAATGGAGAGAGACCCAGGGGACAAAGATAGTTCAGATTATGATGATATCATTTGATTCTTTGAACTGTACCTCTCTTCATCCATTTGGGCTGCTATAACAAGAAAACATAGACTGGATGGCTTATAAACAATGGAAATTTATTTCTCACAGTTCTGGAGGCTGGAAGTCCAAGATCAGGGTGTCAGCATGGTCAGGTGAGATCCCTTTTCTGGATGAAGGGGCTTTGTGGGATCTCTTTTATAAGAGCCCTGATCTTATAGAAGAAACTCCACCAGCATGACTTAAACACCTTGCAAAGGCCCCACCTCTTAATACCATCACGTGGAGCACTGGAATTTTAACATATGAACTTGGGGGATCTCAGATAATCAGACATGTAGCATCCCTCCTGAAGACTTTATGGGTACTTTTCCATTCTGTTAGGAAAAAGAAAATCCCTTTTTTATCATCATCACCATTATTATGATTTGTTCTAAGCCACTTTGAGGAGGGCTTTCTGCCACTTGTAACTTAAGTATTCAAAACTGATGAGAGGAACACGTGAGAAATTTTGACTTTCCTAGCACACACCCAGAGCACCCAGTAGTAAAGAAGCACCATCGAGAGGGAGGCTGAAGCCAAGCTTGCAGGCCCTCGTAGGCCACACAGAGTGGTTAGCATTATACTATTAGTACTGTCAGAATTTGTCAAAGAGTTGGGAATTGGGAAAAGAATGTAGGGAGAGATGAGTGTGGCTACAGAGAGACCAACCTCTCAATAATCCGTGTGACAGATGACAAAGGCTTGAACCGAGTGGTAGCAATAGAGATGGGGAGAAGTGCATGGACTTGAAATATTTTGTAGAAAGATTTATGGGTCGTAAATCACAGGCTTCTCCAGCTCTAACATTCTACCATTTATTTGACCAAATGGCACAATTGTTAGTATTAATTCAGTATGCTTCCCTGATGTTCTGAAGTTTCTTCCCAATTCAAATTCTATGAGGCCCTGGACATAACACTTGAATATCATGGGTCATTCTATTTTTACCTCCCAATATCAGCCTCTGTTCCTTCCTCTCCCTTCCTCTCGCCAAAGACATGAGGTACAAAAAATAATAATCAATGAAACTTATATTCATTCTCCTAATTGTCTGCCAATAATATTTCTTAATTGCTGCATGGGCTTTTTATTCAGCAGTGTGTTGAAAGAGATAAGTTAATCCAGCTGCCAGGATGACATGAAGGGAGACATAAAAGTTATTGCTTTGGGTGCTGCTTCGGGCAACCCTCTTTCATTTTTCTTTACTGTCTCCCTATCTGTCGGAAAGGGGAAAAAATATCTTTGCTGTTCACTGATCTCTTGCACTGTCATACACAACTAACCAAGAAATAATATTTTTCTAGGTAATGTACTTTCATGTTTGATTTGATGGAATTTCATGAAGCCCTGACATGATTTTGAAGTTCTCTTTAAAGATCCAATGACTTTTGCATTTGCTAAAGTCTGCCTTACAGAAATGCATTCTTTTTAAATCCCTGGGGGGGAAAAATTCTGCAATAGCATTTATCACTTTACTCCTCCTATACCTAAATAGGCCAACACAGTAAAAGCGAGTGGCGTGGTAATAGACAGATTTGCCTCACTTTACAGAAAGATACATTCCTGAAAAGTTAATCAGTTTTAAAATAATTCAATCCTTCTTTTAAAACTCTGGGAAGTGGACTATTTCAGGAAATTCACCATCTACCCTTTTTTTGTATGAAGCTGCATCTTTTTTTTTTTTTTTTTAAGATTTTATTTATTTATTTGACAGTGAGAGATCACAAGTAGGCAGAGAGGCAGGCAGAGAGGCGGGGGCGGGGGGCGGGGGCAGACTCCCTGCTGAGCAGAAAACCTGATATGGGGCTCCATCCCAGGACCCTGAGATCATGACCTGAGCCAGAGGCAGAGGCTTAACCCACTGAGCCACCCAGGCTCCCCTAAGCTGTATCCCTTTATAATGCAAAGATTCATGACTGAATTTATCTGTTTTACTAACTAAAAGATTTGTATTTGATGTTTATGAATGGCACATTTATATTATTATCATGTTTTAATGACCAGTAATAATAATGACAAAAATTTCTCAGTTGAGTACACGAACTTAGTACCACAATATAATATGTAATTCCCAAGAAAAGAACATTTCATATATATTTCTATTCTTTCTAAAAGAAATATCTACGTTAAATTATCCATGGTGGTGAAAATATCAATAATGTTAACATCACTAATAGGAACAAAGAGCTATTTATGATCTTATTTCCATGACTGTTGTCAAATATAACCACTTATTTTTCACTCTTGTGGTTCTTTACATTAAGCCATTATTACCATGACACAAATAAAACAGTTTTTAAATGTGTTTTTGTATCATTGTTTTGTAATCTCATTTGCTGTATATCTGAGAGGAATCCAGACTCTTGACAGCATATGCAAGTATGTAGGGCCCTAATGAAGGTGTGGTGTCACTATTTAGATAACAAATGTCTGGAAGGGAAAGAAAACAGACATATGGAAAAAGATGTCTTGTGCAAGTTACATGTTATAGGAATATGCTTGTCATCTCAAAGGTTTTGAGACATCTTGTAGTGAGCAGGTAACAAGGAAGGGCTGCCTGTGATTTGCAGGAGCCCCGGAAAGAGCGTCTGCTTTACCAAGCACAGGAAGCCCCTTCAAAGCAAAGCATGAAGAGTGGTCTCTATGGACTTGGGGGGAAAAAATGTATGAGCAAGGCAACAGGATATGAGACCGTAATTTAGGATTTACTTAGATACTGAAGAAGGTGTTGAATAACATGGGTCTTTTTTTTTTTTTTTTTAAGTTTTACTTATTTATTTGTTTGAGAAACTGAGAGAGCATGAGTGGGCGGAGGGGCAGAGGGCGAGAAAATCTCAAGCAGACTACCGGCAGAGTGGTGAGCCCAGCGCAGGGCTCCGTCTCTGCAACCTGAGATCATGACCTGAGCCAAAGTCAAGAGTCGCTCAACTGACAGAGCCACCCAGGTGCCCCTATAACATGAATCTTAGAAGAAAATAACCGGGGGCACCTGGGTGGCTCAGTGGGTTAAGCCTTTGCCTTCAGCTCAGGTCATGATCTCAGGGTCCTGAGATCCAGCCCTGCATTGGGCTCTCTGCCCTGTGGGGAGCCTGCTTCTCTCTCTCTCTCTCTGCCTGCCTCTCTGACTTCATCTCTCTCTCTCTGTCAAATGAATAAATAAAATCTTAAAAAAAAAAAAAAAAAGAAGAAGAAGAAGAAGAAGAAAATAACCAAAGGGCTAAAGGATTACCTACATGACCGTGTCATTACTTGAGGAAAACTTCTCGAGCCTTCTACAGCGGTATGAAGTTGAGGGTCATAAATGATAAAACAAAACTTCTAGACACTGAAGGCTTGATTATTTAGAGTATCTTTCTGACTAATATTGTTACTCAGGAATGAAATTTCAAGGTCCTTGACTATATCTCCTAATAATGAGTCTAGCACTCAGCCCTTATAAAATCATGTTTCCCTAACACAAGTAATATGGATTTTCTTTCTAATGAGAAGACACGGAGGAACTTTCAAGTGTCCTCATCGTGAATCCTTTCTTTATTTTGGATCAGCTTCTTTGGTTATACCAAAGAACCCTTTCCCTTCCTTCCAATGAGCATTTCCTAAACCCTCTGGCTCTTGGTTGTCTATGCAGGCCTCATGGAAATTTAACATTTCATAAATTATAATTTAAAACAAGAATGAGTATCTGTTTAAAAAACCTTATTTTAGACATATTTATAATGTTTTATCCCAGTTAATAGATACCCTCCAACAATGCCTGAAATCTATAAAGTACTTCTGTTTCTTCCCTTGAGCAAAATTTTTATACTGCATGAATCAATATTTTAACTTTTCTCATATTTTTGACCATATTGTTTTGACAGTCATTCAATGTATGTTTGTTAGCAGGCACTGCTAATATAGTCAGCAGGTGCTGAAGTACAAGGATCAGTAGGATACAGTTCTTGCTTCAAGGAGGTATAGACTGGTGTGAAAATAAGGAAACAAAACAACCAAAGACCAACAACATAGACAATATAATTAGTGTAAGTGGTACAATGGCTCTTAGCGCAGGGTGCAAATAGTCTTCAAATGGAGCTGCATTTGGCCCTTTTCTGTGGAAATTGCTTTCAGAGTTAAGAAGGCTCTAATTCTTATCATCGTAATATGGTATGATATTCAGCCATTAATTGGACTTTTCCATTTGCATTTGAGGCAAAAAAAAAAAAAAAAAAAAAAAAAAAGTAAACCTGAAAAGAAAGAGTATGGGTACATTTAATAAGTAGACCTGTTAGAAAATTTTCCTTCCTTATTTTCATTCTTACCAGTCCCTCAATACTCAAGTGGAATTATTTGCAGAGACTGTGATACTTAGGGATTTATAAGACGTAGTAAGCACTATCTGGGATTCTTTCTAAAGGATCATATGGAGATAATAATGAACATGGGTGGGAATAAAGGTCTGACTTTCATGTAATTAAGTTGTAATGTGAAGCCAATAATGACTAAGTATTATACTTAGTACATTCATGTTCGTGCTTTTATATATTGATACTATGTATCATTATACAAATGCTTAAAACAACTATTGGAATTTCATAAGCAGAGTGAAGGCGACTACCAACATGTTGAAACTGATGTGGTTTTGGGTTAGATATGTTTAGACAGATTCAATGCTTGAATGTGATAGGGAAATTATCAACTAGGAGATGATAGTCAATATAGATCCCATCACCTTAATTATGCAAATAGATAAATATGAAAATATTGGTTTAATTGGTTTATACACACCCAACAAGCAAAGGAAGGTGATGTTCACATTACTGGTCTCAGAGACCTAAAAATCCAGGAAATTAAGCTTAATTACATACAAAATATGTATAAAATGTCCACCCTAGGAGAAGAGGAAAAAAAAATCTCTTAGCTCTTGACTAGTAATACAAACTTTACTGAGATTGAGAACTTTCAAACTGAGAAAACTCTAGGGAAACTTTTCTTAATCATCCTAGGAGAATAGAATGATTGTAAACCACATTTTTATTCCTCTTCATTCTTCCTTTGTTTCCATCAAAGGTCCAGATGTGATATAGCATGTTTTACTAATTGATTTTTTTCCCTCTAGCTTCATCTATACTACATGTCTTATCTGGATATTTAATTGTTTGTCACGAGAGTGAACCACCTTTATGACAGCATAATGAGCTGGTGATCCCAGCTTTGCGTATGGTTTGACTTGTTCTAGAGTAATCCACTTACGGGACTTGTTAAAGCTGTGATACTATGATCCTTCCAGTCTCAACCCTCAGATTTACTAGCTATATAAAAGAGATGCTGTTCCCTCAGCAGGAAAGGCTA
Organism: Mustela nigripes; assembly: GCF_022355385.1. Taxonomy (NCBI): domain Eukaryota; kingdom Metazoa; phylum Chordata; class Mammalia; order Carnivora; family Mustelidae; genus Mustela; species Mustela nigripes. The sequence goes on along the minus strand of NC_081559.1, from coordinate 174,554,571 downwards.
ACTAAAGGATGTCTGCATCTTGGCACCCCTCCCCAAGGAATGCTGTAATGTTAACACACACTTCCCTCAGAGGGAAAGCAATTCAAAGGTAAACAATCAGCTACCTCTTCCAGACATCTGACACATTATGTACAAAGTACCCTCAGTCCTGGAGGCTATTTTGTCAGGCTCGATCTTTAAAGTATATAGCATAACGATTTAAAAGAGCCACCCGACAAGGGCATGGACATGCCTCAACCTTCACTTGGCTACATTTCAAAGAAACTGCACTGGCCATCTGAGCAGCACTGCTTTATATTCTACAGAAAAGACAAACTTCTGAACAAGAAAAAAAAAAATCTACCAGACTAGAAAATATTATGGCCAGCATGGTTTTGTAACACACAACAAGCCCAAGCAGTAATGAGCCTTGTTCACACAATGTGAAAAGCAAGTGTGAGGTTTTGTTTCTGATTTGGGTTTTTGTGTGTGTGTGTGTGTGTTTTTGGTTTTTTTTTTGGTTTGCTTTTTTATTTTGTTTATTTTTTGGGTATTTGAGGGTGTTTCTCTTAACCCGGTTGTTGCATCTGTAAGAGCAGAATCTGGTTGTGATCGATTAAGGAACATGTGGAGTTCTACCATCAAACAGTTTATCCTTTGGATAGTTTGATAAAGATCAGTCCTTAACAGGCTGATAGTCTTGTTTTCTTCATTGAAATACAATTCTGTATTTTGAAATTATTCTTATTTATAACAAATTCATTTTGAGTGTTTCTATCAGTTTGTGCCAATCTACACAACTTCTGAGAAACCGGGTAAAGGCCGAAAGCTGATTTCTTCAGGACTTTTAAAAAACTTTATTGGTGTGTCAATAGCATTTTCAGTGATCTGTACTATGTAATTATGGACAAATACTGTGAGTTTTACCAATCTGAGGCTATTTTTCCATGTGGGCATTCATGATCACGTCTATAGATTTTTACCTATGAAGAAAGTAAATTGTTGGAGTGAATTTATGTCTGAATAGAAAGAGACACATTGAGCTATGTAAGATTCTGATATTTGTCTCTCGCTCTTCGACAAAGGGGGTTCTGACAACCATCAGCAAGTATGGCCGAGATGCTTTGGTCCCACTAGGGTCCTCCTGTGTGTGTGATAACTTACTTCTTGATCCATGCTGTGTGATCTAAGCTCCTATCACTGCTTGTTGCTTCAAGGACTGATGTGTAAGCTTTGCTTTTCACACGTGCACTTGCCTAAAAGAAAAGTAGGTCTTTAAATATGGAGCCTCTTTTAACTGATGTCAATGGAAAGCTTAGCCATCAACAGTATTTTTCTGCCAAGCATTCTGGAAGTAAGCCATCTGATAAGTGCTTGTTTCTCTTTCTCTTTGTGAGATCAGGGATTCCTTCCTCCCCAGCTTTGCAGGAATCCTCTGCAGTGTAGGTAACAAAATAGATGCTTCAAACTCACTTTGCCCAAAGAGCTATTTCTTATTTAATGTCGACATTGAAAAGAGCCTTTCCATAGGCCCAGCACACCACTCCAAGCCCACAAGGACCATCACTAAAACAAATAATAGCAGAGAGACCATCATTAAAACAAATAATATCACAATTTCTTGACTGGCTAATGAGAGGTGCATTGGAAAAGATGTAGATTTTGTGGTCTTAGGTTTGGTTCAGGTTGCAATTCTTCACTTGCTGTCTGTGGCATCGTAAACCATACATGATTCAGATTTCTGGGCTCCTGTTTCATAGGGATTGTAAGATATAATGCATACCAAAATAGCTGGCACATTGACGTTTTGAAATACCTAGACTGGAGAATTGGAAAATTGACTCTAAGTGAAACATAAACTCTAACTACCCAAGAATGAAAGAGGAGATGGAAACCCTGCTTAGGTTTGCGGCATCACTAAGTTGCCTCACATGAGAGCACATATTCTAGACAAGTGCTGTCACTCAGGGAGGTTGATCCTCAAATTCCTGAGGTTGGATTGGAAGTAGCCGTAATTCCTAGCATGCAAGACTTCCTTCGGCCCCCATAGTTCAGACAGCAGGTCTCAGCTGTTCTACCTCCATCTATAGCACTGTAGGGTCTGGTACTTACTACATGTTTGGGAAAAAATTGGAGAAGTAGGTAGATTCGGGTTTTTGTACACCCCTGAGGTTGGGGCAAAGGACAGTATTGGAAGTCATCAACACCAGATGGTAACTCAAATCTACAGGAAAAAATGAAAAAAAAAAAACAGAAATTATAAATAAGAGGTTACTATAACAAATTTGATAAATATGTCTATTTCTTTGTTCCTCCTCTAGGCTTTTTAAAAAAAACAAAAATTGTGGAAAGTGATAATTATAACAACATGTCATTAGATATGTAATATATATAGCAATAATAGCATAAAAAGGGAAGAAGAGAGAATTGGAATGACATTTCTGTATCTCACGAGAAGTAAGTTCATATGAATCTGAAGCTGATTGTGATAAATTAAGATGTATATTATAAATCATAGCACAATCACTATGAAAATAACTTGGAAAATAACTTGAAAAATATAGTAAAACATTATTAAAAATTTAAATGGTAAAGTATAAAATAATAAGTTAATACAAAATAACTTATTACAATTTACCTTCAATAATAGATAATACTTCATATAATGTAAGAACTTTATAAGGATATATTTTTATTCCCCCTCCCATTTTTTGTTACTGTTGTAGATTTTAATTCCAAGTTCTAATTTCACAATGCATTCATATCATTTTGCTTTAAATAATCAAATGTTTTAAATAAATTAGAAACTACAATGAAGAAAAATAATGTTACCATCTTAACTATTCCACTTTCCATTTCTTTTTTTTTTTAAGATTTTATTTATTTATTTGACAGACACAGATCACAAGTTGGTAGAGAGGCAGGCAGAGAAAGAGGAGGAAGCAGGCTCCCTGCTGAGCAGATAGCCCAGTGCCGGGCTCAATCTTAGGACCCTGAGACCATGTTTTGAACCAAAGGCAGAGGCTTTAACCCACTGAGCCACCCAGGCACCCCTCCATTTATTTCCATACTTCCAAGTTTTCATTTAGTACTATTTCCTTCTGCTTCTAGAATTTTAATACTTCTTGTAGTTCAGCATTTAATTATATCAAATTTTAAATATGAAAAATTTATTTCCCTTTCATTTTTATATACTTTTTGGTATACATTTTGATATACTTTTATTATTCATTCTAAAGTGTCTTGTAAATAGATGGTTCCTTTAACCCTTTGGGTCTTTTGGAACTGTGTTATTTAATTTCTAAATAGTAGAAATTTTTCTTAGATATTTTCCTAAATACTTTATCAGTTTTGATTCCTAATTTAATTCTCATGTAATCAGAGAACATCCTTCAAATTGTAACTTTTCCTTCCTACTTACTGAGAATTTTTTATTACCTATCATATGATTTATCTTGGTGACCATATGCTATACCCTTGGTATAATTTGTTTTCTCTTGTTGTTATGTGTTGTGCAGTATAAATACCAATTAGATCAAGATGGCTGATGCTACTCTTTTACATCATCTATGAACTTTTTATTTGGATGTTCACTTGGTAAAAGGGGCATGTGAAGTTCTCTTATTCTCCTTTAATTCTGTCAATTTTTGCTTCTTGGGTTTAAACTATATTTAAACACATCCATATTCTTCTTTCTCTCTGGAGAAACTCTTTTTCTTAAAAAAAAAAAAAATCTATCTTTCTGCATATTGAAATAGGCACATCAGCCTTCCAGGGCTTCATGGTTACACAGTACATTTTTTCCACCGTAATGCTTTCAACCTATCTGTAATCTTATTTAACTACAGCTCAGACAGCAACTAGTTGATTCTGCTTTTTCATCCATTCTGACCATCTCTATCTTAAAATATAATAATTATGCTCTTTTAACATTTACTATAATGATTGATATAGTTAGATTTTGGTCAACATTTTATTGACAGTTTCCTGTTTATTCTTCTGTGCTCTGTTACCCTGTCTTCCCTCTCATGCCTTATTTGAGATGATGCAAATATTTTTAAAATTTCATTCTAAATTATTAATTGCCTTTTTAAGCTATATCCCCTTGCATCTTTTTGCTTACTCCAAGAATTATAATATATATCCTTAATTTTTCACTAATTCTAGGAAATATGATACCACCCCACAGAAAGTATAGGAAACTTGCTTGAAAATTTTTATTCTATGGTTTGTCATTTTTCATAAATTTAACATATTATAATCCCCGACAGAAAGTATAAGTTTTGCTTTAAATAACATTATAAAATTTAAATAATTTAGGATAAACATTTAAACCTTTTCTTTTCTTTTCTTTTTTTAAGTAATCTCTATACTCAGTGTGGGGTTCAACCCTACAACCCTGAGATCAGGAGTGGCATGCTACACCACCTAAGCCAGTCAGGTGCCCCTAAAAATTTTCTTTTATATTTATACAGGTATCTGCCACCACAAAAATTCTGTGTTCCATGCAGATTAAATGTTACCACTCATTCATTTTCCTCAGACTAAAGATTTTTTATTGTCCCTTACACTGTCATTCTGCTATTGAGAACTTAGTTTTCTGCTATCCAAAAATGTGTTTCTGTTGTTTTAATTATTGGTGAGTATTTTTGAAGGCTAAATATTTCTGAGTTGAGAAAATTATTTTCTTTCAACGCTTTAAAAATCCTGACCATTGTCTTCTGGCTTACATAGTTTCAAATGAGAAATCTTCAGCCATTTGAATTGCTTTCTCCCTCTATATATGTTTGTTTTTTCCATGTATTCTTTCAAAAATTTCTTTTTATCTTTTGGTTTTTATCAGGGTGAGTATGATGTGCATAAATTTGGTTTCTTCTTAGTAATCTTATTTGGGGTATGCTGTTTCTCAATATTGCAAATTTATATCTGCCGTTAAATTTGGAAGTTTTTGATCATAAATTTAACCACTTATTTTCTGTTCCCTACTTACTCATCTCTTTCTAGGACTCCAATTACATACATATTATAACTTTTGATATTGTTCTACTAACATTTGAAGCCATATATACTTTTTTCAATATTTTCCCTCCTTTTATTTTAAATTACTTAACTTCTATTGATCTCTTGTCAAGTTCACTGACTCTTTCCTTAACCATTTCTATTATCTTATTAAGACCATCTTATTAATTTTTTATTTAAGGTACAGTGTATGGTATTTCTAAGATTCCCATTTGGCTGCCTTTCATATTTTCTATTTACCGGCACAGAATTCCTAATATTTCATTCATTACCAACATGTTTTTCCTCATTTAATTAATGATAGTTATATTAGCCACTTTAAATTCCTCATCTGCTAATTCCAATGCCTGATTCATCTTGTATGTGGCGTCTATTAATTATCTCTTCCTTTCAGTACACTTCACTTTTTCCTGGTTCTTTATATGTACAAGAATTTTGTATTGATTCTTAGGCGTTGTGAATGTTAGAAAGACTCAGATTTTGTATTTTGTTGTATTCCTCTGAAGAGGATCGACATTTTTGTTTTAGCAGTCAGTACTTGATTACACTTAAATTGCAAACCCTCACTCTCACCTCCAAAGAGGCAAGTCATTTCTCAGTTACTTCTGTTGTCCTAACTTGACTTGTTTGAGGTCAGCTTTGTACAGGTGTGGTCCGGGACATTGCCATAGTGTTGGACAGAACAGGTGAACATGATCTGGGCTACCCTTCCAAGAGTCTGTCCTTCCCAGAATTCCACCTTTATGTTCCTGATGTTGTAACCAGTTTGGGATTTTGTCTTCTGGTTTCTCAAACTAGTAGAACAGAGGATTTGCTATCAGATCTTAAGTTATACCTTGTACACTGAGACTGCATTACACCTTCCGGCAAAAAAGAACAAATATATTGAATTTCCCAGTGCTGGTCCCTTCTTCCAAGTTTTTACTCTTCTCCAAAATATGTAATGCCTTTCCCCCCTAACTTCTAATAAAATTCTCTCTTTCACTTTCAGCTCTCTACAAAGAAGCTGAAATAGCTCTCTACAAAGTAACTGAAGTCTCTGCCTTTGGCTAGGTCATGATCTCAGAGTCTTGGGATTGAGCCCCACATTGGACTCTCTGCTCAGCAGGGAGCCTGTTTCCCCCTCTCTCTCTGCCTGCCTCTCAGTCTACTTGTCATCTCTCTGTCAAGTAAATAAATAAAATCTTAAAAAAAAAAGAGGTGTGCTAAGATTATCCTCTGTGCAGAAGTCCATGGTTAGTCATTAATATTACATCTCATTCAAATTAATTTTCAAATTAAGATTTGAAACTTATACAAGGTTAAGTGGATTTTAGTTATAATATAAAAATTATGTATGTATGTATCTGCTTTTATGTGAGTATGGGTATATGTATATATTGAAAATAGATGCTTAAATACTACTTTACCTTCCTTTAAGTGACTATAAATTGGTGCAGCACAAAAGTCAATATCAAGTCTAAATATGACTCTTCTCAATGTATTTTTAAGAAGGGATAAGATCATTTCCTGTTAAACTCTAGAGTGTATCTCCAGGTATACTTTTAACCATTAGAACCGCACAGAAAAATCCAACTGAAATAAGATAATCCCTTTACAACCCACACCAAGGGCACTTGAAGAATGTCTCCCAGTGAAAAGGATATTTTAGTCATCGTATTTTCATTATCTATAACGTCTATAGTGCCTGGGGCTTGTGGTTGGCACTCAATTATTTAGCAAATGAATATTTTCTCCCTTGAGTGATTCTTTTCTATCATTTTCCTACCCCCCTCCCAAAAAAAAATTAATGAAAAGAGGACTTTAAAAATCACATCTTTCAAGCAAACTCTTTAAAATCTTTATGGAAGTTCAAAAACATTTTAAAGCATTCTAATTTGTTTTGTTCTTTCTGTACTTGATGCCAAAGGCATGATGTTGCCTGCCTCTGCTTGCTTTCAGATAGAGGCAACTTGAATCCGTCTAATGGAGGGCGCCATGAGAGGTAAGAGAAAGCATGAGATGGAGATGCCATTTCAGAAGCCGACTGTACATCCGCTTGCCTCAGATCTCTTTTGGAGTGGCATGGCAGCTCGGCTCCAACTCTCTACTTGCTATGGTAGCAATAATAAAAGAGAGGAATGTCCTAACAGTTTGTGGGTGGGTGGAGTCAGCCAGACCTTGAAGAACCCACAGTTTTCTCCACTTGAGCCCAATTCTGTGAATCACTTTTGTTCCCAGGAGCAGCTGTCTTTCTTCTGGGAAAAGATAGTGAGCGTATTGATACTTATTAACAATGGGCACTTGCTGTTCACTCAGAAATCATTTAGATTCCTACTGTTGGCATAAGTTGATAAGTATTTACCTATGTAAAATACTCAGCAGTGAATTAAGCCACCTAGGGATCTGCATAGGTAGAAGTGCTGATGAAAAGAAAAGCTGTATTAAAGAGGAACCGCTGGTATTTGGCAGAGTTATGCATGGTACTGTTTTTTTTAAAGTTCTCACCTTCTTAAATTTAGGGCAAAAATAAAGGGCAGAAATGAATGCAGTGTCTGGGCAAGGCTTAGAAAATTTTAAAATGTAAACAGGGACAAATAGTAATGTCGCAGCCATAGAATAGGATTTGTAAGCCAAAGAGTCATTCTTTTTTAAGGAAAGGCAGGTCAATTTACTTCTCTTAGTTTGGAAGTATTTATTACAAGAATTTTTGTTATTGAACAAATAATATAATTAAATTTTAATTTCACTAAAAATAAAATATGAAAAAAATTTGGATTTTGGAAAAATAGCAGCCATGAACTATAATCCACCAACCAAATTTTATTTTTACATAACACTTTACAGCCTGTGTCTATAAGGGTGCATATTCTTGTCACTAACAATTATTAAAAATGCACAGAGTGTAAAATTTTTCTGTAATTAATTCAATATAAATTTAAATCTGAACTGTTTTGATGAAAAGAAACTTTCTGTATAGCACTTTTTGGAGTATTGAAATGTTGGCTGTATTTTTCAAAATTTTGTTGATGTTGGATACTCTTGTCACCTTTCTATACTGACATCAAAATGTTTTTACACAGTCAACACTTAGTTTGACTTAATCAGGGGCGGGGGGCACATAAATGAGTGCTTTTCATAAGGCCATCTCAAAGTTAAATGTGGCTGGCTTTCCCTTTCCCTGGCATGGATTTTCTAGTAGATTGCATGCCGGGGGCTTAAAACTAAAAGTAATTTTATGCAATGTAAGTTAGTTATTCTTTGTCAGTTAAAATTGTCTTTTCAAAGAAAGATGTGATCTACATACATATGAACTATTTCAAGAACAGAAGTACAAGAAGCACAAGTTAAATGGTTTACTCAACTTTCTAACACAAAGTGAAAGAACATATTGAGTGAGAGTAAGAGAAAAATACATTAGAATTGTATTGGCATTTCTAGATAAGGAAATTTACCTTGTTTACATCGAACCTAGGTGGGCAATGGAGTAGTTATTGAATATTACATTTATCCTGTATTATGTTACCCTTTACCTCTATGGTGTACATTATATCCAAAGAGGGGGAAATGTCATTGCATTTCAACTATGTATTCACCTATACTTTTTGTATAAAATTACTTAATTTGGCTAAATGATAATGTTGAAAAAAACTTTTCTCAAACTCTCGTTGTCGAGTAAGAACATCCCCTTGGTAGCACGAGGATATATGTTTTCAGTTAATGTATATGATGTTGGTTAATATAGAAATATATCACTGTATATAATTAGACATAGAAACCTATTTATTTAAAATTTGTATTACCTTGATAGTGCTACATTTCTTGTTAACAACATCATGATCTTCTCAAGGGTTTAAGTTTAGCCCAACTAAGACTGAATGACAGCTCTTTGAACCTCCACATTTGTCTGCTTTCCAAGTATTTTGCTTTAAATGTATTAGTAATTTTCTTTAAGTCACAGCAGCTATAATGTAGCTTACAAAGTTTGCTAAGCCAGGGATGGTTCCCTCTCTCGGTCCTTACAATGTCTGTAAGTTACACTTATTATACCATTAATATGACACAATTATCGCTCTAATTAGTTGCAGATGTGACTGCAATTATGTATGTAGTTTCTCCTCATTTTAGATCTAGTTTTAACATGTCCCCAAATAATATGCTCCCCCTCCAAAAAAAAAAAAAAAAAATCTGTAAACTTCTTTGGTAGGAAAATCCTACCTCAATGTTGTAACCCTTTGAAATTCTCAATCCCAGTAGGATTAAAAAGACAAACTGGACTCGTGAATCTGAATCTTCTCCTTCAGGCCACCAAACACCCCACTTGCTTCTGTTCTCACCCCTAGAAGATTTGCAGGCAGTTACCATGTTCCTTCTTAGTTGTTGCGAAGCCACACTCTACATGCTCTTTTAATCTTTTTTCATGCAGTAAGTCAGACCCTTCTTTCTGATGTTCTCTGAACTCTTTCCAATACTTTTATATATTTTAAAATAGCTTTCTAGTGTTGACAATATGTCCATTGTTTTCTATTTTAGAAAGCTTTTCATGGAGCCAGAGTGACATACTGGGTTCTTTAGATAGAGTTTATTTCAGAGGGGATATATAAATAATAGCATAATTATTACAAATTATTGCCAAAGTGACAATGGGGGACCATAGAGAATCTTGATTTCACTTATTTTCTACCTTTGTGGCTTATAGGGAAAGATAGTTTTAAGGTCACATTCATTTAAATTTTTTTTTCTTTAAATATATGTATGGGTGAGTTCTCTGATAACTAAATAATACCTTCCAAATGTCCCTTGGGTAAGTTTGTTTTTCATACAGTTTTACATATGAACGTCTAGTTCCTAAATTTATGCTTTCACATCCACTTATCTTTGCCTCTTCACGTTTAATGCAAATTTGACAATGTCATGGTTTTGCAGGAAAATCAACACACTGTACCTTGGTCCTGCAAGAGAATTAAAAATATTTTATCTTAGGGGCACCTGGGTGGCTCAGTGGGTTAAGCCACTGCCTTCGGCTCAGGTCATGATCTCAGGGTCCTGGGATCAAGTCCCGCATCGGGCTCTCTGCTCGGCAGGGAGCCTGCTTCCCTCTCTCTCTCTCTCTCTCTCTGCCTGCCTCTCCATCTACTTGTGATTTCTCTCTGTCAAATAAATAAATAAAATCTTTAAAAAAAATTATAAAAAAAATTTTATCTTAGTCTACAGAGAAGGGAACTTTTATTTCTCTGTACTTTACACTTTAAGGAATGAAAAATACAAGATTCTCTACTTTCTGCCTCCTCCCTCCCCCGAAGAATTCCAAGGTTTTCCAACAGTGCATACGTAACGCACCATCTCTCAAACCATTTCAGTTAAAAATGGGGACTACAGAGCTGTTGGTCCAGTTTCCATGGCTGTGTTTGTTAATCATCCTCAGTAATTTGGTACAAAGAGAGATGAGCGAGGATAACAAGGAGACAGGAGTAGAATCTCTCATGTGAGTACAGTGCTAGTGAGTGGGAGGTTGGGACTTTCCTATTCCTGTAAGAACTAATTTCATGGATATGAAAGTCAGTGGCTCTATAAGCACTCTGCCTGAAGATGTATAATTATTATCATCATTACTACTCTATATTTCCCCAGAAAGAAGGCCAAACCAAAGACCTTAAATCACTTGACAAAATCTCAGTGGATGGAAACAGTTGCCACAAATTTCCGCAATAGAGGACAAACACGTTACATACCTCATCTTACCAGCTCACTATTATTCAAAGGTAGTTTGATATTATCAGAATAAGACGAGGGCTGCCCTGAGCATCAGACATGTTGGAAATGAGGACAAGATGAACAGGCAAAGTGGGATTGGTTAATAAGAGAAGGGTACACAGTCGGAAACAACGTACTTGGAAATTTCAAAAAGGGAGCTGTAACGGTCACCTGTTTCCTTGTGGGTGACGGTGTGGTCAGGGAGGAGCGGACTGCTCACAGTCTGTCTCCAACTCCTCTGTGCAGACTGTAGTGCAGGAAAATAAGACATTCTGTGTACTCTCTGAAATTTTCAGTTTTTATCAAAATATTTTGGTTATGTAGACAACAGTCACAATCTTATTATATCTCCATGACTAATACAACAATAAAGGGCTCTATAAATACTTTGTGGAATGAAATCTCCTTCCTTCAGGGAGGTGAGCAACTGAACAAAACTTATTTAGAAGGTTGGGCTCATGATTCGGGGGTATCATCTCACAAGTCAACTTTAAAGGTTCGAATGACGGCAAAGAAATTTAATGTGAAGCTACAAATATTTCCTGGCTTTTCTGGGTTTTTTTTTTGTTTTTTGTTTTTTTTTTTTTTGAGGAGGGGGTTGATCTGTTTTTTTGATAAGCAGATTATTTGAAAGAAGGAAGAAAGGAGAAAGCAAAGGGAAGGGAAGGGGAGGCAAAGCCCACAAATTTTTCAGGGAGGGGTATTCTTGATGCATTTCTTGTCCTTCTCTTTCTTTTTTTTTTCTGTCTTTCTTCTTTTCCATCCTTTTCCTTTCCTCCGTTTCTTCTTTTCTCCCTCCCTTCTCCCCCCATCCATTTATTTCCTTCCTTCTCTCTTTCTGTCTCTCTTTCTTTCTTTTCACTTGAGGAAGAAAAGCATAATTTCCTTAAACGACTATAAACTTTTCAAGATATTTGGTACAATGTGCCAAGACATGAAACAGGCACACATGAAAGTTCCCAGTGTGGGTTCAAAATGGAGGGGCAGGGGGCATCCTGTCAATAGTTCTCTTATCCTGCGATTCGTTGGTTTTTCCTTTAAAATACCAGAGCCCTGTTCAAGGTCAGTTACAATCAATTTGCAAGTGTTAATGGCACGTTGAGAAGTTAATATAGTAAAGGTAGAAAGAGTGATGGAGAGGACAGTTTTCCCACTAAGTAGGTTAACATAAGGAAATGTGAAAACTTAGGTAGCAGAATATACTTTTTCAACACTGCATGATGGGGCACCTGGGTGGCTCAGTGGGTTAAAGCCTCTGCCTTCGGCTCAGGTCATGATCCCGGGGTCCTGGGATCGAGCCCCACATCGGGCTCTCTGCTCAGCGAGGAGCCTGCTTCTTTCTCTCTGCCTGCCTCTCTGCCTGCTTGTGATCTTTGTCAAATAAATAAATAAATAAAATCTTTAAAAACAAAAATTAACACACACACACACACAAATAAAACCAACAGTAACCAATAATAACAGCTAACATTCTCTGAGCACTTAGAAGAGCCCCTTGGGTTCTACATGGTGTATTAAGAGAAGGCAGAATTTGGGAGAAATCAGATCCATAAGCTTTTCATCTGTAAGATTTGCTTCTCATCTGTTTGCTCTCCCACCTTCACAAAAGCAAATTTGGATGCAACAATTTTTTAATATTTAAAGGTATTAGATAACAATATAATAGCATTGTCAAATACAGTAAGTTTCAATGTTATTTTTAAGACGTTCTTTTACACAGGTTTGCAAGAAACTAGAGTATGTAAGTCAGTTTTAAGAGAACAGTTTTCCTACTATCCAAGGGACCAAGTCATATAAGCATTCATTGTAACTCTATCTGATAATAGATTTTAAAATGGTTTTAAAAGGATATTAGTAAAAATATGTGAGGTTCCTTGTTCATTGCAATTCTATATGCAGTTCCTGGCCTCTAAATCCATGGACATGTTGCTTTCATTTTGGTTTTCCTCCTTTAGAGGAAAATACTTTGTTTTAACATAGTTTCTTTTTTTTCCCCAAAGATACCCATATGTAAGTGTGAAATTTACCCATCATAAAACAGTACACATACCAAAAAATATGAGTTATTTTTCTGATTCTTGTGGATGTATATTTTCCTAACTGTAATAATTTCTATTGTGAAACTGATTTATTGGTCTTGGGAAAATTGGTTTCATAGAATCATAGGCTGGCAAAACATCCTTTAGTTCATGTGTGTTTCTCCAAAAGATACCCGTCTTAGATATCCTTAACAACTGGCAGAGAATGAGACTCCACATCCTTTCTTAAAAATATAATTCATAAGTCTCTAATCAGCAAGTTTTATTAAGAGGCTTACCTAAGAGAAGCAATTACAAAAATCCTAGTCTCTTCTCTTTTGGAGGTTTTGAGTGAAAATATTAAGGTTGCTTAGCTTTGTTCCTTGCAAGTATTTGAATATTATTTAATGTCAACTATCAGCCTTCTCCAAGTTACGTGACCAGCCTTCTGTTTAGCTCATTTTGCCATTTGTACTTATTTAGCCCAGAAAAGATTGAAACATTTTTACAACACTTAATTAGAAAAGAAATAATACATTATGAAATGAATTATTTGTTGGTAGAAATCACACTGTTGTTGAGTTTATGGGGTTTGCTTATTCAGCAAACATGTATAGACTCTTTATTATATACCAGACACTTTACAAGGCTCTGGGTATAAAAAGTCATAAGGCAGTTATATGGCAATTACAATAGAATCTGATAAATACTGGAATAGAAGGTAATGTAATATATTGTGAGAACATCGGAGAGATCTGAGTCCAGCGGAGATGGAAATATTTTTACACAGTAAATGACATTTGAAATTGAGTGGTGCTCGCCAGAAGAAGTGAGCCTCATGTGCAAAGAAAGGTATAGAGTTCTTACATAGTATAGTTAATGACAAGTAATTCAGTTAGGCTAAAAAATAGGATGTGTATGTAGAAGTTTTGGGAGTTGGGACCAAAAGGTTATAAAGAAGCCTAGAGTTAAAGATTATATGCCTTTTAAAGTATTTGAGCTTTATCTTGTTGGTTCAATACCACATTTATTCATTAAAAAAAATATTTCAACAAACATTTGGTGAGTACCTACTATGTGCCTAGTAGTATGCTAAACACCATTGGTATAGCAGTGAGCAAAAGCATTTTGCCACTGTCAAGCATTTGTTTTTTAATGGGTGATGGGTTGGATGGAGGGACAAGATGGCGGAGAAGTAGGAGACTCTGTTTCAACCAGTCCCCTAAAGTGAGCTAATTATCTACTAGAACACTCTGAACACCCATGAAATCAGCCAGAGATGTAGGATTATACACTTCTGGATCTCCAGGGGGGCATATTTTATGGGTAAAGATAGTAATAAGTAGATAATATAACTTAAAAATAAAAATATTATTATGTTTGTAATATATAGCATGATTTAGGTAATGCATATGTTATAAAATAAATTAAAATAGTGTAAGGAGGAAAAAAAAAAGTGATGTGCAATGGGAGTAATGGACAGGGAAGTTTCTCTAAGAAAGGTTACATTTAAAAGAGGAATTAATTGATTAGTTTGAAAGGACACAGTGAGTTTTGTCAACAATCTGAGCTAAGAGTATCCAGGACAGAGAAAAGAGCAAGTTCAGTGATTATGAGGGATGAATTTCTTAAGTGATAAGAGACCATCATTGAAATTCAAATAGGATAAGATATGAAGGTTATGGCAGTATCCCACACATTCAGAAAGCCTTGTCATTAACAAAAAGATGAATGAAAATATATTCCCCTTTATTAGGGAAAAGAAGAAAAAGCTTTACATAACAGAATTAAAGTCCTTTTGAATTGTTAACTCCAAATTCCTTTTTTATATTATCATTGCCTCTTATCTAGAATGAAGTCTTTCAGATACTGATATTTTTAGAAGGACAAATGTAAATACTGAATATTTGCCTATGTTTTTAGATCTTTCTTTGAAAGATTTTATTTATTTGTATGTCAGAGGGAGAGAGTGCACAAGCACAAGCAGGGAGGAGGGGCAGAGGGAGAAGCAGGCTCCCCACTGAGCAAGGAGCCCCATGCGGGACTCGATCCCAGGACTCTGGGACCATGATCTCAGAGTGGAAAGCAGACACTACACTGATTGAGCCGCCCAGGCGTCCTTACATTTTTAGATCTTAAAGTTGGTGTTGGTACCCAAGCGTCTATGTTAATGGATGGTGTGGATGAGTGAATGTTGTTCATTTTGACCAGGGGAAACTAGATTTTCACTGAAATTGTTCATGGGAAAAACTGCAATGGAAGTTTAGTGTATTAATGACAACTAAGAGTGCAGTAAGTACGTTCTTGGGTTTCACATTCTTTTGTTTTTCATACGGAACAACGCTGCTTCTCTTGCTCTTCTTCTAGGTCTAGACACTAAAATACAGTGTTGCTGGGAGATTGGGAAGCGTTTCGTTGTTATTTCTGACAGCAGCTTGATGTTTGTATCTCTGCTCCAAATTGGATTTAGCTTCAACTTACGCTCATGCTTGTGTACCTCTGGAGACATGACAAAGACAAACTGATTGACTAAAGGGGACATCAGGGGCCAAAGCTTGCAGCAGACGAAGCTTGCAGCAAATTTCAATACCACTGAGTTTCACTTGCTATCTTCTCAGAGCTTTCTTACATAACAAGGACACTTCCTTTCTCCATCCTGAGAAATTCTTTGTTGGTTTATAATTCATGCGCAGGGGACAATATTTACCGTGTTAAATGTCCGCAAATTTGCACTGCATTCGATTTTATAACTAACCTTCTCTTCTGTCACCTGACATTTGCCAATGAATTTCTGTTCATAACTAAAGTCTTAGACAAAGACTTGACAGATCCTTCCCATAGCAGCACCCTATCCTAAATAAAACAAGTGATGGTTTCCCATATGTTTTATGAAGCGGCACACAAGCTGTTTAATTACAGTACGTCTTAGGGGAAGAATTTGAAACTTAAGATTCAGGGAAAATGCCTTCTTTTTCTAGAGTAAAGCAATTCCCCAGAATTCCCATGGCTTCTTCATCCATGGCTTCCTTGTGCTCTCTCATAGGTAAAGAAAGAAAAGGAGTAGAATCTGGCATTTAGAAATCAGTGCAAAGTGAATGGGCAGCGTGGCGGCGGCGAGGGCCCCTCAACTCCTCTGTGTGCCTGTTTCATGTACATTTATTTTCAGTTGGTCTGAACCTTTTCCTTTTCTATTCTCACTCCAAGGGCAAGCTCTAATTCTAGGCTCAGCCCCTGAATTCTGTATAATGCTGCAAGCTCTTTATCAATAGCATGGAGACAAATCCATATTTGTGTTTTATGAGTTGGCAGAATTGACAATGTTATAAGAGAGTGAGAGCCACTGATAGTTTAAAATATTTGCTTTGGAAATAGCAGAGTTGGAAGAACCCAACTTGTCAGCGAGGTGGTACAGAAAAGCACAAGTGGTGAATAAACCAGGGGCACCTTGCTCTGCTCCACGCACCTGGCTCGTCTGTGTATTTCCCATGATCCCTCAGTCTGGAAATGAGACACCTGACTGTCAGGGGACAGAGCTCATGGTTTAAGGGAAAACAGACCTCACAACGATTTTGCTACTCAGAGACTGTTTTAGATTAGTCTTTAAGGGATTTTAATTAGATAGAAAAACCAAGGGAGAGTTGGATTTAACCAGTCTGTGGGACAAAAGCCTCTTGTGAAGAGCCATTAACTCCTTGACAATAACAGAGAAGAAAACTGAAAGCATCCTTCTTTTTTTTTTTTTTTACACTTTCTGCTTAATTGTTCAATACTGAGATCATTTAAAAACTTGTGATGACTAGTGTGGTATTTAGCTCCTTCTCTCTTTAAAGTATATGTGTAAAAACCACAGTATTTATCCCTTCATTTCACAAATACATACTGAGTGTATAATGTACTCTGTGCCAAGCACTATACTACATGTTGGGAATATAAAGGTGAACCCATGCAGACATTGTCCTCATCCTGCCGTAGCTTACAAACACATGGTTAATTATTTAAGGACATCAACTACTCTCCTGTTGAGACCGGAGGTGAGGGTTTTAGAAAAAAGTAAGTATATGTTGGGGTGGAGGGGGAACATGAAAAAAAAAAACCCTAGCCCATTGGTATAGTTGAAAACGTATTAAACAAGTAGTCATGACAAATAGACCTAAAAAATAATAAAATATAATTAAAGACTATTCGTAAAACAAAGAGCTGTACAAACGTGAATCACTGTGAAGAGAATGACATTCATGTGGTCATGGTGATGTAAACACACAGACTAACTGAATTAACATATTGCTTTTAATATAATAACAAGCATGGGAAGAAAGATGAGGGTTAGTATCAGTGATCTAAGTCCTCTTATCAAAAAGGAATTTAAAAAATATCAAAATTTATAAATCAAGGTAAGTTATTAATTTATAAAATTTATAAATCAAGGCAAGTTACGTTAAAACCGCAGAGATTAATTCCAAAAAAGAACATCTGAAGAGTTAAATGTTCTGTTGTGTCACAAGGACAGAACTAAATAGAGAGAAGGCAGGGATATTACTTTTATTAGTAAATCTTTGGTAACAAGTTGATTTTTTTAAGTGTGCTCATGTATCTTGTTGGTTAAAATCAAATACTATTAAAATTAGGCAGTCTTCCTATGACTTCCTTCATATACTTTCTTTGTTTAAGCATGACTGATTATATAAGCTTGTTGGCGTGGTGCAGGTATGAGAAATATAAATTATGAGCCCTTTACAGAATATTTCACATGGTATTTGCCCTCTTCTGTGTACTCTGTTCTTCATCAGTCCGGTCGTTTATAATGGAACTGGAGCAAAGCTATAAGACTTCAGTGGCCGCCTTATCTGTCAAGTGGTTGACAATTATAAATGAGTGTTTCAGGAGGAGAGGTGACATGTAGAAGATCATAAATATTAGACGTGATCTAACTTTGTGTATATTCCAGAACTAGAAAGGGGACTTCGAGAAGGAAAATGGAGGAGGAACTCTTTTTTCAACTCTTCCTACATAAATTGCAAATCACCGCTTATTTCCAGTGGGAATATTCTTGGAATATACAGAACACCTTTACTGCCCTTCACTCTAACTTTGGTGGTAATTTATCATCATGAATAAATGTTGAAGATTATAGAAAAAAATGCACACATACATAAGTAGATTGGAGAGCTATCCTTCATTTTCCTACTGAACCCAAATCACAAGATCGCTTCCTTCCTCAAGAGCTGTTGAAGTAATACAAAAGGAAACAAACAAGCAAAAACCCTGGGTAAAGAAAAAAAAAAAAAAAGCTATGGAAGTACAGATAGTTTCCTCTATCATTTATTGAAAAAAGTAACTTCAATAAAAGATGAAGCCGTTCAATTTCAGAATTAAGGCTTGGTTCTCAGACATGGAAATTGAACAAATCTAAATTCAAATCACAGACCCACTCTAATTCATTTAGTCTCAGTTTCCATATCTGCAAAACGGGGAATAAAATAACATTATAGTTTTGTGAGAATTACATAAAACGATGCCTGTAAATCAGATGGTGATCAAACACAACAACTTATCTGTAAGTATTGTTTTTTTTTCTTAACTATTAATGCCATGTCATACTATCTTATGCGTAGTAAAATTGACAGTAATAATAATAGCTGCTAGTCAGTGAGCGTCCTGTTTGTGCCCATGGTTTTATATAAAGGTCGCTGATCCTCAGAAACCCTGTGGGATTGTCACCCATCTGACATAGAGAGAACATGGGCCACAGAGGAAAAAAAAGGAACTTGCCCTAGGTCCTACAGTTATGTCTGGCAAAAGTGGAATTTGAACAGAGAAATGTTTGACTCCAAAATCCAGATGCTTTACATTATTACATCACTGAGAATGTTATATTTCTATCAGATCAGAATTATTAAATAAATAAGAGCACTGCATTCAAAGCAGGTACAAGTCTCATAGAAATGAGAACAAACTTCTTTTTTTTCAATTTTATTTCTTTACTTTAACTCATCTCTCTGCCCAACGTGAGGCCACAATTCATGACCCTGAGATCAAGAGTTGCTGGCTCTACTGACTCAGCCAGCCAGGTCCCCCAAGAACAAGCCTCTGATGATATTTAATATTAGTAATATTAAAACAATAGTGCTTTCCCAAAGGGATGATTTTAAGTCTGTGTCCATTCCAATTAATTAAAGCAGCATCTGTCTACTTAAAAAGAAAAATCAGGGCCAATACACTGAGCTATATATGGGAATTACTTATTTGAGAACGAAGATAAAATTTAAAGTCTACTAATGTGAGTTTTTAACAGTATAATATATAACACAGGTATGCAGGGCTTCTGACAGCAAAGTAATTTACATATATTATTTTAATAATCCTCATAATTTTTTCTGCTGGAAAGGTAAGTAGTAATTATTTCTCAGATTTTTTTCAGATAGTGAAACAAAAGCAAAAGGAAGGAAAATCTTTTATATCCATCTCTCAATAGATCTCAAATTTTATTTTTAACTTTGGGAGCATTTGCTGTGTTTGAGGATAGTTATAATAAAATATGTCTCTATTTAAGTGGAAAAGTAGTAATGGCTAATTTTAGAGGGATACTCTGAGTTATAGCAAAATCAATTTTTGTGTTCTTTCTACAACTACAGAAAATATTTTGTGGTATATGTCAACTATTTCAATAAAAGTAACAACTCCTCCTACAAAAATATGTCATTTTTTGACATTGACCATTACATTTAAATTGACTTGAGATGCAATTGATAGAACTACTGTATAAAAAACAATTAGCATCAGATTCCTCTTCTACCTCGCCTGTGAAATACAATATAAGAATATTTCTTTGGGATATTTGTTTGTGATACCATGGCTGTAGCCCTAAAATGAAACCTCAAACTATAGGAGGTAAAAGAGTCAGCATAGAACTACCACTAGTTTATTTGAAAACTCATCATATGGTTTTTATGAGTTTCCAAACAAACTAGAAAGATGAAAACAAAATGGAAGCAGGGAAATCTGATATCCCTCATGAGTCAGTTTCTGTTTGCCTGGTGGTGCCAAATTGTGCTTTATTGCATCTGTGATGAGCAAATGGCAACTTAAGAGCACTAATTGGTTGCAGAATTCTCCTATCAGTAGTTTATTTAACAATAAGATTTAAATTAGTTGTCTCTAAATAGTGAATGTTGTTAAAATTTGAGAGAACAGTTGTCCTTTTGTTACTTTTGCTTTGGTGAGATAGGGAAAATTTTAATTTTATGGGAGTAAAACTATAATTACTGGTACATTACATCTAAAAGGCAACATAAGAAAAAATGAAGTTTTCACAAAAGACAAATATGGAAGTAATGTCAATGTGTTTATCTATCCCATAAATATTTGATGACCACCTACTATGTGCCTGGCACTATGCCAGGCACTTTGGATAAAATGGTAGGCAAAGACAGACATAGACCCAGTGTTCATTACAGTTTGGAGAAGGAAACAGACATGCATCAAATAGTTATACAATAAATGTAAAATTAGAAGTGAAGTAAATGTTATGAAGGCGTGTTAGGAGAATATATAACAAGATTTGACAATTTAGGGAAGGCAGAGAACGCGTTTGCTGAAAACAGCAATGACTGCATTATAATCTGAAGGATGAGTAGGAATTCAGAAGACAATAGGAGGAAAAAGCATTTTGAGCAAAGGAAAGACTAAGTACAAGGGCCCTTTGAGTGCTACCTTCATATACCTGAAAGATTGAATGGAGTTCAGGGTGCCTGTCATAAATGCAGAGATGAAAGCTTATATTGTACAATTATATTACCGATAATTCATGTCGAAAGCTGTAGTGGAGCATTCTGTTTCCAGGCCTCAATGGAGTATCAGGGACTAGACTTACTCTCCTATCTTAAACAATAATAAAAAGGATAAAATATGTAAAGCAGGGGTTTTGCATACATTTGTTGACAGGCAGTCACCACAGGGAAGGGAGACAACTTGTGCCCGTGCTCTGTGAGCCAGCTGACTGCCTGGAGGGAGTTTCTAGGCTATGATGCTGGGAGGGAGAACCAAAAAGCGCCAGTAGGATCTCTAGTTGAAGAAAGAGAGTTGAGAAATTGCGAGAGCAGAGTACTGAAGAAAAAAAAGCCACACAGGGAGGTGATTTGACAAACTACAGAAATCAGAAGAAACCCCAAAGGCCGAGAAAGAACCATCAGATAGACCAGGCTGAGCCATACTGGAAGATCACACAGAGCCAGGAATATCATTTAAGATAGCACAAAAAAACTGAAGCACCTATATACAAATCTAAAGGAATATTTTCAGAATCTTTATACTGTAAACTACAAAAAATACTGTTGGAAAAATTTTCAAAGATCTGTTTCATGATTTGGAAGACACAATATTGCTAAGATCCAACTCAGTGTATTTACTTAACACTATCCCAATCAAAATCCCAGAAAAGTTTTACATAGATATCAATAAGACGACTTTTTAATTTATAAGGAAAAAAAAAAAAAAACCTAGAACAACAACAACAAAAAAATTCCTGAAATGGAAGGAAAGGTGGAGAACTCATGCTCCTTGATTTCAAGACTTATAAATCTGCAATAAGACAGTGTGATATTGGTGGAAGAATAGACACAAAGGTTAGTGGAACAGAACAGGAGATCCAGGAAAAACCAATAAAAGTAAAGTCTTACTGAAATTTTATAAAGGTTCAGAGGTCATTTTCATGGAAAGGATAGTATTTTCAGCAAATGGTGATGGAATCATTGAGCATCCATTTGTAGAAAAAATTACTTCAACACCTGCTTTATACATCATACAAAATCTAAGTCAAAATAATAATAAACTTAAATGTAAAACATAAAACTATACAATGTTTTAGACACGACACCAGAACTATAATCTACAGAAAGAAGCATGATCCATTAGTCAAAGAACAAATTAAAAAAGAAATTAGAAACTATTTCAGACTAAGTGAAATGAAAATGAAAACATGACATTAAAATTTTCAGGATGTGATACTTGAAGAGAAATTAGCAGCACTAAACATCTATAGTAGAAAAAAAGAAATATTTCTAACCAATGACCTAATATTGTATCAGAAGTTCAAAGCCAGTGACATTACACAAGTAGAAAAGAATTGAAATTGTTTTTATTCTCAGAAGACATTATGGTCTATGTAGAAAATCCTAAGGAATAGAGCAAAACAAAAACAAATAAACAAAGCAAGGCTATTAGAACTGGTAAGTCAGTGTAGCAACTTTGTAGGATATAGGGTCAATAACTTAAATCAATTGTATTTCTGTTATTCTTACAGTAAAACAGTTGCTATAATAGCAATTAAATCACAGTCTCTAATACTGGAATTCATCCCAATTAAAGTGATGTTTTATATATATTGTGTTTTGTACATTTATTGTATGTCTGAGTTGGATTTTAGGTGTTTTATTTTGTTTTTACATTCCCATGACTTATTTGTTTTTAACTGGAAAGTTACAGGTATATAGATTTGAATGTTTGTAGTTTATTTTATTTTATTTTATTTAGACATCAGTAAGAGAGGCTTCTGCCTTAGACCCTATTTGCAGTGGTACCTTTCCCCACAGCATGGAAGAAAGAAAGCCTTTCATGTAGGCACTATTGTTACTAGGCCTCACTCTGGGTACTCATGATGTCAGAAATCTCTTCCCCAGATGGTCACTCAGTGGGCCTCTTCCTTGGGTATATCTTTCTTTTTTTTTTTTTTTTTTTTTTTTTTTTTTAAAGATTTTATTTATTTATTTGACAGAGAGAGATCACAAGTAGGCAGAAAGGCAGGCAGAGAGAGAGAGAGAGGAGGAAGCAGGCTTCCTGCTGAGCAAAGAGCCCGATGTGGGACTCGATCCCAGGACCCTGAGATCATGACCTGAGCCGAAGGCAGCGGCTTAACCCACTGAGCCACCCAGGCGCCCCTTTGGGTATATCTTTCTAAGAGGCGAACCATCCCCTGGGATGAATACTCCAAGGCCAATGGGTTGGCCATAGGCTATTCTTTGCTGTTGGCTGTTCAGATATTGGACCTACAGACTGGACTGTCTACATGTGTAGACAAAGCTCCTCATGGTGTTGGGGGAGAGCCAAGAGTAGGAAGAGAGAGTGAGCCAGGAGCATGGGCCAGGGTCCTACTCTTCATGTTGGCATACAGGTCGCCAAGGCTTCTGAACGTTCTGCTTTTGAACCTGGCCTTCTGTATGTTGAGAAGTATATTTATCAAGGGATATGGATCAAACATATTTTATTTTAACCATTTCTTAACTTAAAACTTTTAAATATTTAGATCCATGACAGATGAGCCACTGTTTGTTCCAGGTTCTGCCAGCATCAGAAGGAGGCCTGTCTTTAAACAATAAAGCTTTAATTGAGTAACTGTACCAAACACTCTACTAAGAGTTCTTGGTGATCTCTCCTCTTCTGACTTTCTAGCCTGATAATTTAGATTTCTCACCTATACCATAACCTCAGATTAAGCAATTCATTGTATCCTAAACAGTCCATTTCTCTTTGTTTCCTTCCACCAACAGCTATTATTTTCCAAATAATTCTTTAATTGTGGATTATGTTAGTTCTTGATCCAACACCTATTTATTTATTCCTTTGTATATGGTGTTCCATTTTGTTTCTCAGCAGATGTCATTCTTCACAGGAGAATTGTGCTTTTTTCTCCGTTCAATCCTGCCTCAGCCATCAGCTCCTTTATGATTGAAAGAATGTAGATTTTGTTATAAGGAATGGAAAATAGTTCCAGATTTTAAAATAAGTACAGGCTGCTCACATTCTCTAAAATATTTATACCTATGGTACTGATGAATCGTCTGGCTTCTAGCAAATCAATTATAATTTATTTTGTTTATTAAAAATGACTTAACCAGGAATAAAAACATTTTAACACATTGAATCCAAGATAACCTGTTCTGTCACATATTATAGGTGTTAACTTCTCAGAAAAGCAATTACTAAGAGCTCCTCAGGGGTTCATTTCACATGTCTCTCTTTCCTTTGCTCTTCTTCTGTCTTCCAAGTGATACTTTTGCTTAACTTTGGCTTTCTTAGGCATTGACAGCCGAAGAAAACCATCCTCATTAAAAAGTTTGTCTCTTGTATTTTACTGAGCCTCTTTGATGAAAAATAGAAAAATTGTGAGATGATGTGCTGTGTTACTTTGCTTTTAGCATTTGCTTGAATTTATGTCTGAATATACCGTAGTTATGATAGCAAATAATCTGGCTTTATACATTTATGTTAATGCCTCCAGAAAGCTACAAAAAGTAGTTGCTAGCCTCATATCCTTTTCTTTTTAAATTCCTCTACTGCTTAAGAGTTTGTGTGAAGGGCAGCACCGCAAAAACCAAATCCTTTGATTGTCTTTGTGAGCCACACCCTGACGGTGAAGCAGGGCTTCTGGAGGGATTTGAAACTTGCCATTTAGGATCGATAACTTCTTCACTTGTGTTTACTTTGAGACCACAGGTTGCATGTTAAAAAAAAAAAAAAAAAATTCCATTTAAAACATGTTAATAATCATCCACAGCTTTTTCGCCCCCCAAGCTGCAGAAGGAACACTGTGTAGCTTAGATACCACCACCACCAACATCATCATCGCCTGCATCATTAGCATACTAGTTGGTTTATAAAGTCTTCTTAAAAGAAAACTGTTTCAGAGACCAAGAATCAGATCGGGATCCCTACAGCGGGGAGGACAAGAGTGAATCCCCCTGAGGGCTGCGGGATCTATAGTCTGTAAAATATTCAGCCTCCAGACAGTGTCTTTTTGGGAAATGAGGAGCCATCCCCTCTTCCATATTTGAAACCCCCAAGATTGTGTTTTTAACCCTGAAAAATCTGTATTGTTCCACCTGGTGAGGGTCTCTTTTTACCTAAACGGGCCGGCATTCATCTTCAGGAGGGCAAGTGATATATGGTTGCCTCACACTTCCATAGGCGCTTCTGTGCCCGGGCGCAGTCCAGTTGACTGGAAAAGGAGAATGTGACCAACACTCTTACCCCACTATTCACCCGCTGGCAGAGCTCAAGGCCTTTTGCCAAGGCTCTGGCAGTTTTAAGACTATTTCCTGGCAGCCATTGGCTTTGAGAGGCCATATGACTCTGCTTCTGTCCGTCTGGATTTTGTTCTGATTTCTTAAGGGCTTGCTTCTGAGCAACATCTCAGCGGCAGCAGGAGCCCTGGGATTCAGTGAAGCCATGTTAGCCAGGAACCTTGGATCCCCGAGCTGTCCCAGGCTCCTGCCAGCCGCTTGCTTCAGGGCTTCAAAGGAGGGCTCGGCTGGAGTACCCAGGATGCTTTGCAGCGGCTGCCACAGCCCCTCTTTTGAAGCACCATGGTAGCCAACAGAGAGGATTCTGTGTTACGTACAGTATGACCCTGGAGGTGCCAGCCAGCTGCTGTGACTCAGCTAAAAACAGGGAACTCGCTGTAAGAGACAGGGCGTAAAGGGGAGAGATTACTGAGGGGGAGGGAAGAGAGGAAAAGCAGCAGGAGTTTATGATGCCCAGAGTTTGTCAAAGGGCTCGACACACATTTCTGAAAGAGTGCTCTTGATGGGCCAAAGGAAGCCCATTTCTGTGAGGCTAAAATCTGCTTGGGCTACATACTGTTTAATGGCCTTCATATCTAATGAAAACAAGCAGCAGAAGGATTAGAGAAAACCAGAAAATAAATGCTCTTTCCTCTTAAGTTACTCCCAAGTGCCCTGAGGAAATGTGTACTAATTGGCCTTCCAGATTTCATTTGTGATCAGACACACTGATGTAAAGACACAGAATCACTTAGTATATGAACTTTCTCTTTTTTTTTTCTTTTTTTTTTTTTCTTTTTTTTTTTTTCTTTTTTTGGGCTTTTTTCTTTTTCCTGTGGTGCCTTTATAACAGGAGGGGTTATTGTCTGAGTACACGTGGAACTGACCATCTCAGAAGCAACACTGAGTTCAAATTGTCAATAAAACAACACACTATGGGCGAAGTTTGTGTGTGAAATACTATATTATGCCACTCTCCTCGGCTCTGGGCATTTTTTGAAGGAGAAAATTGATTTGCAGCTACAGGGAGACCTTAAGCGAGTGATCTGAATGTCACTTTGTGAGGCATTTGCTAGGGTCTGTCGCTCAGTTCAAATTAGGTAGATGGAACCTAAGATGCTAAACCCGCACCTTGGCTAAGAAAAGCCCAAGGTGGTTCTGGGAAGAGTGTGAGAGAACAGGTATTGCAGAACAAGAGTACCCAGCGTCTCATGGGGAGACGGTGTCTCTAAGATGATGCAATGGTCAGTCGGCTTAGACAGAAGCAAACATCAAGTTCATGTCTTTTATCCACCAGACTTGAAGCAGTGAGTGAGAAAGAGGTTTGAGGTTAAGATTACTAGAATGATCAAGTTTGCTCTGACAAGCAAGAAGGTGAGCACAGCCCATCAGCTCAGGCCTGGGTGTGTCCAATTCTGGCAGGGTTTCTAAGGTGATAAAATGTTGAGCAAGTGGTGACAGCTATCCTCTGGGAAGAAGTCAGCCTCTAGAATTTCCCCAGCAATTGTTTCTGGTAGGTTCGGCTATCACGAAACATGTTCAACGGATGCGCGGGGGCTCAGACCAGGTCTGAGGCTTGGATTTGCTGCTTTATTTTTTGTTTTGCCTCTCAGTGGCTGCTGGGTAAATAAGCAGCAGGTTTCATTAAGGAAGAGTCATTTTCCTCTCACATCCTATTCACAGAGAAGTTTACTCAAACTAGATTCTCAAAAACAAAACAAAACAAAAACCTGAATGGAATTTCTCAGACACATTGGTTTTTACTGTGGAGTATATATTCTTGATGAGCCGACCTGTGCAAAGAAAAGGACAAGTCCATTATTTTCCTTTCCACAGGGGCTCTCTTTTGAAATGCCATTTCCCTATCAGAAGGCATTTCTCCTTAGAAGGCAGTATCTCTTTAAAAGACGTTGTGGTGAGTGCGGAAAACAAACTGAGATTAAGAGATGACAACTCAGAGGTAAGGAGGGAGGTCTCATGTTCTGTTTAATCGTCAAAGATCATGAATACTTCAACAGAAAAAGAGAAGAAAAAAGAAAAGAAAACTGTGATCAGAATATCAGAGAACGGTGTGAGGAAGGAGCATAAGCAGTAGAATGAGGAATTTCTCCACTCCCAAGAGTTAAAAAAGCATCAGGTGATGTCCTTCCAAATGCCTACCTTCTTGCCCTTGAAGAATGAAAGCCAAGAGAAGAAACAAAAGTCAGGATGAGAGGTTGGCTGATCTGGCTAAAAAACTGGATTGGTTGTAGCCCCAGGTAAGAAGAGGAGGATCAATGGGCTGGATTTCAATACTTAGTCACATGGCCTACGTGACTCATTCATTCCAAGTCCCATTTGACCCCACAGTAGAACTTGCCGGATTCTGGATATTTGGTGGGTGGTTTACTAGGCAACTGCCTGCCACTCCTAGTAATGTACTTGGAGTGTACTTTAGGACCCTGTACTGAGTCAAATGGCCCCTGGGCCGTGTGCCCACAACCTGTGAATATTTGGAAAGTCGTCTTTGTAGGTATAATGGAGAAAGATATCTGGATGAAATTATTATTCTACATTAGGATGGGCCCTAAACCCAGTGACAAGCATCTCCATGAGGGAAGAAAAGGGGAGAAGACACACAGAGGGGAGGGCCATGTGAGAGCTGAGGCAGAGACTAGAGTTATGCAACCCCAAGCCACTGACTGCCGGCAGCGACTGGAAGCTCGCAGCCAGGCAGGCACAGATTGTCCTCAGATCCTCTGGAAGGAGCCAACCCTGCCAACACCTTGATTTGAGACCTCTGGCTGGCCAGGGCTGGGAGAGAATATACTTGTATTGTTTCAAGCCACAGAGTTTGTGGTGAGTTGTTACAGCAGCCCCAGGAAACTAAGACAGACTCTCTTTGAAGTCGGCATTGCTGGATTGGCTGTGCTACAGATGAGACAGACAAAAAAAAAGGGGGGGGGTGGGAGATTTATGTTAGCTAAACTATAATACATGCCTATGTGAATTCCTCCAGAAATTGTAAATGGGTTGGAAAATCAACTCAAGTTATGTGTCATCTGAGCCCTTACTATGTGCCAACCTCCGCGCTAGGAGATCCATCAATGAAACAGCACTCTTCCCCTTGTGAACTCGATAATCTAGCAACACAGGGAAAAAGCAATGTTCTTACAGGTTAGCAAAATTCCCTGGGGGACGGAAACTCATCTCTGGGGGCGCATTGGGAATTACCATATTGTTTGTCAACACCGATGAGCCAAAGGATGGTGTCTATTTTTGTATAGTTCTATCCTGAGCCCCCCCCCCCCCACATGCTGGCTGGGGTATTCTAGGGGACCGTATTCAATGGGTAAAGGAATAAATGGCTGCAACTTCTCTTAGCCAGAAAGCGAGGGCGCAAGCAAGAGAAGAGAATGACAGCAGATGGTGACGAGTAGGTGAGATTCCTCAATGCCGCAGCGCGCGGAGGAGACCCTGTAGTCAGCGCCCGGATCTCCCTTTATGGGTCTCTGGGTTGGCACACTCAGCGCCATTCTCCCTCTGTGGCTCCTCCGCTGCTCTATCGACACTTTAGAACTCCCCTTATTTCTTTGACCCTTACTCAGTTAATTGCATTTTGAATGAACATCTGCTCCAAGGTGCCATGCAGTTTCCAATGTTCAATTTGGAAAGAACCCACGAGCACGATGGGGGAGGCACCGCTAGAGGCTCTGCGTCTGGGAAGTCTGCTCTTTTCACAGCCAGCACTGCTGTTGGTTTTGCCTGCTGGCTTACATGAATTGCCTTTTACATTTCTTAATTTAGACACTAGCAGTATGGTGAGTTATCATATATATCCACATATATACATATATATCTATATATACATATGATATATATGTATATATATGTGTGTATATATATATATATATATATATATATATATATATTTCATCTGAAGAGAGCAACGTTTTCCATTGCAGAAATACAGACGACTGCCAGCAGCTAGTATGTACACAGAACAACACACATCCCACAGATGCATCACTTTGTGACATGAGACTGGGCACTGGGAGCTCAAGATTTTTCCTGTGATTGGTTTAGACTGTCCCTTTCTTTGTTCATTTTAGTTTGATTAGGAACCAGGATGTTCAAATAATAATCATAATAATAATTACCCTCATCTCAGAGTAAGAGAGGTTACCTTCCTCTTTCCAGTGCTTCTGCGTGTTTGAGATGGCATCACTTGCTCAGTATCCCTGATCTGCACAACAGATAATGCAGGTACTAATTTAACTGCACTATGTGCCAGGAATTGTGTTAAGAAGCACTTGGTGAATAATTTAAATTTTAAGGATGGCTATGGGATCAATCTCATTTTAACACACGAGAGACCAGAAGCAGAGAGAGGCTCTTACTTTCCCAATTCACCTAACATCTCAGGTCAGTTTCCCTTGAAGCGGAGCCAGAAGTAGTCACTTACTTAGGAGGAGAAGCCCTTTCTCGCTCTGATCCCGTATGGAGAGCTGAGGCACAAAGTGCACCATAGATTTGGTCCCACCTAGAGGCAAGGGGACGTCTTTTGTACCAGCCTGACCATCTTTGCCTTCCTGGAGAGTTCTCTGCATTCTTGCCAAGGGCAATTCCATGGTGCAAGGGGCAATTGTGACCACAGTTAGCAGCCAGTATTCACAGTACGTGGGGTGAGTGGAAGGCTAGGTAGAGGGAATCTTGGTGGGGTGGTCAGAGCATCCACTGCTAGTTAACAAGTAGAGGAACTTGGCTTCGAATCCTGTGTGTCTCTGAGACCAGGCTCTTAATACTCTGCTATATTGTAAACATAAAATTTCCTAACAGGGTTAAGAAGTGCCATGTTGCTTTTTTTTTAATCAGTCTCCAGATTCCAAGGAGTATGGAATCTCCTGTTGTTACTCCCAGAGAAGGTGTCAATAAAATCTCATACATTTTCTTTCGCAGTTCAGAATCACTTGATCTCAGAGCTCCTCTAGGTGCTGCCGAAGATACTGCCCACTCCCAACCCTAACTCTACTTGCCTTCCTTCCAGCTTACTCACAGCTTGTGCCTCCCACTTCCCCTGGCCCCCAAGTTCATGATGAAGAACAGAGCCTGGGCAATGGCTGCATTTGTGCATGTGTATCTCTGCTCCTTGCAACCAGCAATAAACAAGAAAGAGTAAGAAGAGAGAAAAACTTGTTAACACCATGCTGTATCTAAACAAGCAATCCCAGATGGCAGCCTTTATGCCTTCTGCCTCTGATAAGAAAAGATTGAGCAGGGAAAATAAGCAGCAGCTGACAAGCCATACCCAGCACTAAGACCAACAGGAAG
This sequence comes from Mustela nigripes, assembly GCF_022355385.1. NCBI lineage: Eukaryota > Metazoa > Chordata > Mammalia > Carnivora > Mustelidae > Mustela > Mustela nigripes. The sequence goes on along the minus strand of NC_081559.1, from coordinate 174,524,459 downwards.
AACAGACACCAGCTCTGTGTTCTGTCCCCCGTCATGGCTCAGCCCCCAACCCAGAGGCCTGCTTGCCTGCAAACACCTGCAGCTGTGCGGTCTTTCATGGATCCAATAAATTATGGAAGGTTACAGGCCAAAGGAGTTTTCTTGCTCATACAATACTTAGTTTGGTGGTGAAGACAGAGATGAAGCAGTAAGGTGACTTACTTAAGGACATTTCATTGTTAAAGAGACAGAGAAGTAAAATTCACGAGAGCTCCTGACTCCTAGTCGTTGTTCTTCCCAGAACCCAAACCCAAGTTTGACTTCTCATCAAACATACATTGTTCTAAGATATATATATATATATATATATATATATATATATATATATATATTTTTTTTTTTTTTTTTTTAAACCAGTTCTGAGACTACAATAGCAACTTTATTTGAGCTTTGTGTCTGGTGTCAGACAACCTAGAATTGAGTCCTGGCTCAACTCCTTCATAGCTGTGTGTCTTTTTTCTCTTTTTTTAAAAGATTTTATTTATTTGAGAGAAAGAGCACAAGCAGGGAGAGAGACAAAGGGAAAAGTAGGCTCTCTGCTGAGCAGGGAGCCCAATGTGGGGCTCGATCCCAGGACCCTGGAATCATGACCTGAGCTGAAGGCAGATGCTTAACCAACTGACTGAGCCACCCAGCAGCCCCATCCGCTGTGTGTCTTTGAGCAACATCTCTGCTCCTCTAGTAAACTGAAAATAATAATGGTACCATGAATTCTGGTGAGATAGTCCATCTACAGAGCTTCACACAATACCTAACACATGCTAAACATTCAATGAAGTTAACACTTTCCATCATTTGTGCATTGACTCAAGTAAAAAAAAAGAAAAAAGAAAGAAAGAAAAAAAATCGAACACTTTCTTTGTGCCAAGGACCATGGTTACTGTGGATAACCAAGTGCTCTGGAGATACAAACATCAATAGAGCATTATCCTTCCTCAAAAAACTCAGTCTGGTTGTTTTAAAACCTTGGAATTAAGTGTAGCTTATGACATTTAACTATTTCAGCATGGACACTGTTCATGTGAAGTACAATGAGAATGCAAGCTTTAACAGACCACTTGCCAAACCCAAGTCAGCAACTGTGTTCATTAGTAAGAGCGTGATGTTGATATGAGTCAATAGATCTCTTATAAAATGCCATAGGAGGAGAACCGTTGTTGCCACTGGTAGCCCATTTATGATCTCCTAACCAACTAAGCACGTAGGCTAGTTTTTAGTCTCACAATTTGATAAATGCAAAGTGCTCAGAGGTGGTGCTAAATTGATGAATGTTAATGAGAACCCGAGAACCAAAGGTCAAACCTAAGGTCAACCTAGAACCAAAGGTCAAAGGTGATAGTGTGGCTTTTCATACAAGGAGAAACCCAACTGGATTGGACTGTTCCCTTCCTTACAGTTCCTAAAGATGGCTGAGTGTTCCCTCTCAGCTAAGAAGCCTTGAGGTTAGACAAAGGAAGAAGTTTCTGATAGTCAAATTCCAGAAAGCAAAGGTTAGGAAGTCATCAGTGACACAAATGTGTCCTTTGAAAATGTAAAAATGTAGCAACTCTTTAAAAAGAGCTTAAGATAATGGAATGGAAATGAGTCAGAAAATATGTAAATTAAATTCACTTGAAATATATATGTCTTTAAAAATTACATGATAAATTGCTTTGTCAAATGCTTTTTGTGTGTGATTTACCACCCGTACACCCCCATATTTAAATTCCAGTTTAAGATGCTTTTCTTAACCTCAAATGCATTTTCAGGAGTGACTGGGAAGGTCAGAGGGGCGGTATTCTTCAGTACATGAGAAGAAGTGGCAGAGTTCTCAGTTCCATATGAAAGGATAAAAGAAAAATGAGGTAGTATATGGAAGCAGAGGAAAAGCTATACAATATCACATGAATTTTATTAAATTGGTTGGAGAGAAATGAAACACCTACATACTATAATGAGCCTGATGTGAGGTATACCTTGAGAAAAGGGATCTCTTCCTACCCAACACCCTACTATTCATAATTAACACTGAGCTTAACACATTGTCCAGTCATGAAAAACTTATGGAATAAATAAGTTTGTATTTTCCTGAAATCCCAAGGCACACCTTCATTGTAAATTGTCGCTGACAATGAACCTTAACTAATCCAGGCCCAAGGAGATGACAGTGCATTTTGATTGAAATTGTTCACTGGAAACATGTAAATTAAAACCTGGACTATCTGATCATTTCTAGGAAGAGCCACAGCCCGGCCTAGAAGATCAGCGATTCTAGGGTGCAGCAGAAGGTGGTAAGAAGTAAGGCCTAAGAACTAATCCTGGAGAGAAAGAAGTTGAGGAAGTCAAAGATAAATTGTTCAGCAGCTGAAAACTAGAGAAAACAGTGTTCCAAGGCGGAAGGAGAGCCGTGAATGGAGAGGCGCGGTCCTCGTCAGGGACAGGTATGGCACCAAAAGCACTTGTCAGATTGCAGTCATTCACTATGTGCTAGTTTCAGTCTACCAATTTGTACCTCAACAAAGCTATTTTTTTTTTTTTTTTTTAGAGTGGAGGGGCCCAGGGCACCTGGGTGTATCAGTGGGTTAAGCCTCTGCCTTCAGCTCAGGTCATGATCTCAGGGTCCTGGGATCGAGTCCCACATTGGACTCTCTGCTCCACAGGGAGCCTGCTTCCTCCTCTCTCTCTCTCTCTCTCTCTCTCTCTCTCTCTGCCTGCTAGTGATCTCTCTCTGTCAAATAAATAAAATCTTAAAAAAAAGAAATAAAGAAAAAGTGGAGGGGTCCACACAGTGGCCCCCCTCTCTGAGCCCTTCACGTTTATCAAACTGAGAATTTAAAAAAAAAAAAAAATTTTTTTTTTGGCAAGGTGCCCAGTCAAGAGAACAGGTGGAGACTTACAGCTCCTGAGACACAGCAACCTTGAGCCTGTGAAGATCTGACTCAGACAGGAAGCCATTTATGATGTTCCTGCCGCGGCAGGCATAAATGATGGCAGAAGGAGGGAGCCATGTGGGGCCTCGGGCTCAAAGCTGGCTTCAGTATGGCAACTCCCTTCGCCGGGCTCTTTCTGACCCAGGATATCCAACTGACTGGGAAGCACAGTCAGCAGAGCCTTAAAGGTTCCTTGCAAGTTGATGCACATTTTTCAAACGATCTGCGAATTCCCAGAACATGGATAACACCCTGTTACTGGATGGAAATACAAGTGACCGACGCAGAGCTTCCCAGCGCCTCTCTCCCTTTCTCCCATCTATTTCTTTTCTCTGCACGGTGAATTTTGGAATAAACGAAATGCATTTTCTTCTGCATAATTTATCTCTGTTTGCTGAAGCAGTGATCACACATCTTTGATTGCTGTCACTGAACTTTCAGAGGTCCCAGTGGACCGTGAGTTTACCATGTCAGATCAGGAGCCATTTACAAATGTATTTTTTCTCCCTTCGAGAGCCAGTTTGCTGAAATAACTTCTTTTAAAAAGGAAGTGAGTGTATAATAGATGCTCAGCAAATATTTCAAAGAGGTTAAGGTAAGAAGAGAGCCTCCAGATAGCCAAGCAAAATTGCTTGTCCATTCCAAGGACTCATTTCCTTTTATTAAATGTTGTCATTGCAATTCAGTGGGGATTCATGTACAGTTTCCCCTAGAATTCCACTAGGAAAATGGCAATTCACTGTACCTAGTTCCATGTGCTATTAGGAAGCTCCTATGATCCGAGGCAATTTGTCTCCCTGGAATTTACCATCCTTGATACTGGTTTTACCCTCTTTAAGCAAAACATTGTTATATATGCAGATCTTTAAAATACTTGAAGACGTTTACCCAACCACCCAAATCTCCAACCCTTAATCATTTCTTCTCTGTGTTATAAAACCCAGATTTGCATGTACCGTGATTTTAATCTCTCTCAAGAATTTAGTTACCCTCTCTGAGTATATTTGGTTTGTCAGCCTCCTTCTGAAAATGTGCTACCCAGAAATAAGCTCAATTTTCCAGGGACGTTGATGCACTTTCCTTCCAGACGCTGTCGTTGATGCAACTTGTGATTGCGTCGTACATTCTGGCTGTGCAGTGCATTATTGACTCACTGTGTTCTCAGTGAAGCTCCCTCTTGAGGGTTTTGGGGTTCTTTTCTTTAATATAGGCTTCGTGGTACCTAGATTTGCTCTAGTTCTTTGGCTTGAACAAGTAAATGAATGAATGAATACAAGCGAAAATGCAAAGAACCGGAGGCACCTGGGTGGCTCAGTCAGTTAAGCTTCTGCCTTTGGCTCCTGGATTGACCCCTGCCGTGGGCTTCCTGCTCTGTGGAGATTCGGCTTCCCCCTCTCCTTCTACCCATCTCCCTGCTTTGCTCTCTCTCACTCACTCTCTCTCTCAACAAATGAAATCTTTAAAAAATGCAAAGATCTTGAAAATGACGTACACCTTCCTTATTGATAGCAGCTTAGCCATCAGCTGATGTTCAAGCAGGAAGAAAATAGAAAACTATGTTTATAGTTAGAATTGGGTTTCTGTGAAAGCGTATGTCTAGGCTAATACTGAGTTTCAAACTCATTAAAAAAATTATCCAGTTCACATTTATTTGTTGTATCTATAGTGGCTCTGACTTTTCATTTATATCTGACCTCATTTAGATAATTATTTTAGACAAATCACTATCTTGAACTAATAATGTAATGTTATTGAGGTCACAGAGTGTCTTTACAAGCTAAATTCACCATTTGTTGAATGTTTTTAAGAGTTCTTAAGTCACTGGGAATCTCTAAGTCATTAGAAATGTGGTTGTAAGCTTTAAGTGCCATATAAAGTTTGAATCAAAACAGTATAGGACAAGTGGTTTGAAAGAGATTTGGAATTTTCTGATAGGCTTTTGCTTAAAAATAGATTGCTTATTTTGCTTCAAAAAATTATCTTCTCTTTGAAGCGTTTTCTCATCTTTGAACTTTGAAACCAATTCCTTGATAAATGGTGATTAGAGAAATCAGTTTCTTACATTTTTATCGTATATCATATTTCTTTTCCTATTTTAGCTTTAAAGAAGGTTGAGGAATCAAAGTGTGGTCTACTTTATTGTTTGCAGGTTAAATGAAATGTATTCTAAAGTAAAAGTTGACTGAAAAATACCAAATCCAAGACTTACCTCTATATTTAGTTTAGAGAAATTTATAGAGCCCTGAACACTTGGACAAGGATCAGTAGTTCCCCTCCCTATACTTCACAGGATGCAGGCTTGGATCCAGAGGGTAACAAAAAGGGACAGACATACAGAGACGAGAGCATGGGATGAATTCTCACCACTGAACATAACAACCCTTTATGTATTTTTGTTAACATCTCCATAATAAGAGTTGTATGCAAAATAGTTCTTTTGGTTAACCTGGCTCTCCGAGATTTAAAACCCCAGATGTCTCCCTCTCTCCTGGCAACTGCCTCTAGGCCAGAAGAGGAATAATTTTCTGTGTTTCAACTAGAAGTCATCACTCCCCTTGAGCGTCGTCAGTCACACACAGACGACAAAGGTGGTGGGTCCTCGGGCAAGCAATGAGAAACATTTTAGAGTGAGATCACTGGAGAGCCATATGTTAATAAATACATTTGCATCCTTATATATGTGTAAGCCAGTACACTCGTATCTACACATGCAGATAATTATACATCTCTAGGTTTAATCTGACAAAATAGGTCTATTGTATGTGAACAAGGCATAGGAAATCTGCCTGACAGTTACAAGTATCAGGGAAGGCCCTAGTGCTACATAATGAGTCACTGTTGTTGAATGAAATAGCACAAAACAGCTATTATTTCCCAGATGAAGGTGAGGCTATTCTGGCTCTTTGGGTGATTGTAAATAAATCTTTTGCAATGTCCTGGAACCCGATCAGCCAACAAGAGAAAGAACAGTTGTGAAGCTTCTAAGTTGTTTGACCACAGCCCGCGCTGAGAAGGGAACATATATTCTCCTTGAAATTCTTCTTCCTCACACCTTCCGCATTTACAGGTCTTGAAACCAAAGTGTAACACCGCCTCGACTCCCTTTTTTCTCCTTATGAATGGAACAGAAGTGTTGTCCTCTTTACTGGGAAAAGTTCTCCAAAGTGTTCAAGTTTTCCTTTAATTGATTGCAAGTAATAGCTTCATCTGGTGCCAGCCGGCAGAAGCAGTGTGATCCCAGGCTCTAACAGGAAAAAAGGTAGTGGGCCAAGCGGTACGAAGCCTCGGGGACAGAAGAGTGCTGCAATGAATGTTGGAACAACCCCTTAGTTGATGAATGGGCGAGGTATGTAGGGAATGCTGCTGAGCCCAGCCACAGAGGCACATTTGTCTCAGGTGGAGTGGAGCCCTTGTAGTAGAAGACAAGGTAGATGCTGGCTGCTGCTGGCTGAGGATTTGTGTGGAAATATTTAAATGTCTATACAATTCACTATAATGTGTGGTCAAAATATCTGGAAAGGAGCGGGGGAAAAAAGCAGGCAGGATCAAATGCCCATGCTAGGGTCTGCTGTTTACCGCAGCAAGAAAAAAAGACAACTTGGAGTAACACTGGGTAGGAAAATAACCCTATGCTTGGAAACAGTTTGATTTTTCCTGCTTATGTCAACCAGAATCTCACTTCCCAATGCCACAGATCACTGCGGGGCTTAGAAGAAACACGGAATCGCATATGCTCTGTTTATACTCCTCTGGCTGATACGTATCAAGATTCTAGACCTGTGCGGCCCAATTTGATAGCCACCAGCCACGTGTCGCTCTTTAAATGTAAATTAATTAAAAGTAAATGAATTAAAAATTCCATTTCTTAGCCACATTAACCACATTCAAGCGTTCAATAGCTGCATATGGCTGTGGCTATCATATTGAACAACCCAGAACATTTCCGTTGTGGCAGAAAATTTTATCAGACAATACTGTTCTAGAAAACTCATAAGATTTGTGAATTTCTCACAGATTTCCATGGGTAGGTATGAAAGGAGCAACAGCAGTGTGGAGCTACCTGAAGTGGTGCTCTACTCTGAACTTTGTTTGGAAAACTTGATGCTCCGTGAGAAAAAGTTCACTTTTAAAAAAATACCCCACCCTCTATCCCCTCTGGAAAAACAGTAGTGTCCATGATCCAAGTGCTTCCAACCCATAATCTCTATTTATAAGACATCCATTAATTTCCGCAGAACTCAGGTTTCATGAAGCACTTCTTAGAGAATTTTACCATGGAAGAAACTCAAGCCAAGAGGCTATAGTCACTTGCCCACTTGGGAGCAGAGCAGACAATTAGGGCAATTCCAAACTAGACTCAGTTGGCCAGCGTCTGTCTGGTCAGGATTTGTGCTCCATGATTTTAGGGAAATCAAGTTGGCAGGTATAAACTGAGAAAAGCTCACAGTGAGCATGCGGTAGATACTTGATACATGAAGTAAGATACTGACCAGATACACATCACTCTCTCTGAAACGGATTGTTGATCATCTATCTGAAAGCAAGACTATCAGATTATCTATCTAGTCTGGCTTTATTGCCTATAATCCTGTGACACAAAATTCTCTCATTCCATGAAATGTGCTGAGCCCAGCTTATCTAGTGGGATTCCTAGTTGGATTTCTCCATATATATATGAGCACCAAGGTTCTTAATCTGTTCCACTGACAGAGACTTTAAATTTCTTAAGAAAAATAGAAACATTGTTTCTAAGCAAGCCAGAGGTTCTAGGATCCCTAAGCAGGTTGCAGGCGGGTTGTGTTGGGGGTGTTGCTGGAGGGTGGTTTGGAGCTCCTGAGGAAGAAATGTTTTGCTTGACTCTATGGGGCAGAACCAGGGTCTGTTCTTCTTGCCCCAAATTTCTGTTCTTTTCATCCCTCCTCTCCTCTTTTCTTTCTTCCCTTCCTTTCTTTTCCTTTCTTCACTTTTCTTTGTGTTAGCTCCGATGGAGTCATTGCTTAAGGGCTCTTCTTGCAGATGGTGGCCTCATAGAGAAATATGTCAATGAAAATAAACAGTAGCCCAGTATCTCTCCTGTAAAAAACATCAGAAATTCTCCATAGAATTGTACACCCTGGAGTGTAGGCTGTGCAATCAGAGAATTAGAAAGTGAAATGGATCCTATAATGATTTCTGGGTTTTTCTTTTTTCTGTGATGTCATCTCACCTGTGGGATTTGTGTTTGCTTGAGGATCATCAGGTATAATGAGGGTTAATGCAGGAGGGGAAGGAAGGAAGGAAGGAAGGAAGGAAGGAAGGAAGGAAGGAAAAATAATCCTTTGCTGCTCACACTAATGCCACTAACATGAAGATTCCTGTTTAAAAGAGAGGTCTTCAAGCCTCAGACTAAAGGCTTATTCAAGATGGCAGCAGTATTCAGATTAGTAATCTATTTGAGCACTTTAACTTAAAAATAGAACATAGATTATGTCTTTATTTTAAAGCTGAAATCCAGCATTTTTTAAAAGATTTTATTTATTTATTTCACAGAGAGAGAGATCACAAGTAGGCAGAGAGGCAGGTAGAGAGAGAGGGAGAAACAGGCTCCCTGCTGAACAGAGAGCCCGATGTGGGGCTCGATCCCAGGACCCTGAGATCAAGACCTGAGCTGAAGGCAGAGGCTTAACCCACTGAGCCACCCAGGTGCCCCTAGATTACATCTTTAAAAATTACTGATATAGAGTAAGAGAAAGCTAAGGTAGAAGTTTTATGTTCTTTGGTTAAATTTGCCTGGCATTTATATTTGTGATACAAGTTGTGAAATTTAAAGGATAATAATCTAACTTTTTGTACAGATTGTTCATACATTACCTATTGCGGTAATTCAGCCACACCCCAAGAGAAGATGTTTGAAAATATCCAGTCTCTCTTAGTGGAAAGAAATCAAAGTTTATAAATAATATCCAAGCAAAACTATCATTTTGGACAATAATATAATAAGGTCATTTCCCATGTGTTTTTAAAAAAATGTTAGACCAGTCTGCGTATATACTGACAGTAAGCTCCTGCATCTACCCATTAGTGCTTTATTCTGTGGCACTAATTCCAATAGAGACTCTCTTCCCTGATTTGCAGATCTTTGTACTTTGGCAATATAAATAGTGCTACAATATAACTGATGCGCAAATCTTATTCATCTGTTGAAGACACGACCTGCATAGCTCTGTAATAAAAGCAAGCATAACAAAACTGTTTTGCTGAGAAAAACCCCATGAGCCAGCAAATATAAAAGAAAGCTGAAAAAGTAAATATGGTGTTGGTGCTAATCCAAAATTATGTGAGTAGATGTCATCGTGATGGATATATTTTCTACTTTTGAGGTTCTCATGCATGACAGCGAGTCCCAGCTTCTTTTATTCACTTAGTAACTAGCAGCGGAATTGAGTTCCCTGGGTTCTTTAATTAACTAATTTCAAAATAGGCCTGAATTCCACCAGGCTTCTTACTTCTGCAGATTGCTCCTGCCTTTATTGTGTGGGAGACCGTAGGCATTGTTTTTCATGGCACAAAATTCTGGAAGGGTATTGTTGTGGAAACAGGTTTTCTGGAATCGCAGGATGCCTAAATTCTGGGAGTTCTCCCACTCCTGCCCTTGCTTTCCGTGAATGCCAGCTCTCTCTGACTTCAAATACCTTCCTATGAGCTTGATGCTCATATGAAATTGAAAGAAGGCAGGAAATGAGAGTTAGATGTTATTTTGTCCCTTGCTTTCTTAAGTCAAAAGTAGACTTTCGTAAAAAGAGGTTTTACTAGGGATGCCTGGGTGGCTCAGTGGGTTAAAGCTTCTGCCTTCGGCTCAGGTCATGATCCTGGATTCCTGGGATCGAGTCCCGCATCAGGCTCCCAGCTCCATGGGGAGTCTGCTTCTCTCTCTGACTTTCTCCTCGCTCATGCTCTCTCTCACTGTCTCTCTCTCAAATAAATAAATAAAATATTTTTTAAAAAAAGAGGTTTTACTATTGCAGCTAGATATAGCTCTATTTCTATCAATACCTTTAGGATCGCACGTAATCATTCCAGGGATTCCTCCTGGAAAAGCTTTGTTTAGGTCCTAGAACCTCCACTCACCTATCACACTCATCAGTCTGGCTCATTGTACTTGCTCCCCGTTGTTCATGTTGAGAAAACACCAAAGCATCCACCTGCAGCAAATAATTATTAGCAAACTATAAACTCCTATATGGACCTATAATATTAGCCCAAAATAAGTGAAAGTAAGAGAAAACACATACCACGTAGGCCTTGCTGATTTCCTACCCACGCGGTCTTTTCACTGACAAGATGCTTCCGACCACTATTCTTCTGTCCATTCTGGATTAGGAATTAAGAGTTAGGACATCTTAATCACTAAAAACTCCCCGCTTTATTGCCCCTAAGTTTTGTTTATTGTTGACCTATGTGTTTTTGTTGTATTTTGCTTACATGACTACACTCTTTCTTCATACATTATTACATTTGTTTGTCACCCCCCAAATAGGTTATAACTTCAAAAGGCAGGGACCTTACTTATCTTTGTCTTCGGCTTCTAGAATAGTACCTGGTACACAGTAGGCACTTATGTTAAATAAATACTAGTTTGCACGTAATTTTTCCCAATGGATATGTGCGTATGCACACAAGCGTCTCACAGATGGGAGCAACATAGTTTGAGTACATACCTGCACATATACCTATACTGATCATTTAAATTCCTTTTTTACTAGCATGTGTAGAAATACAGCAAAGGCAATGTGAGGTTTCAATACTATGTATGCATGAAAATGAAACTCTGACTTACAGCGACCAACAGAAATTACAATTTCTACTTCTTTCTAAACACATTGCTTCCATGTACATTTCCCTGAATCACGACATTGATCTTGTTCCTTATCTGCTGAGAAATCGCTGACTCCTCATTGCCTACATATTAAAACCTAGACACTTCAGCGTTCTTTTAGGCTTACACCCATTATTTCTGTCATTCACTGATCAATTCCTTGACCTTGTTACTCACAACTCCAACTCATACCTATGCTCTTACAGTACCACCACCTGGAATAATTTTCTCATCTTTTCATGTCCAAAGGGTGCCTACCCTGCATGGCTCAGGTCAAAGGCCATTGCTGCCTTCTGGAAGATTTCTTGGTCATCCGATTGAAGCCAGCCACTCTCCCCTCAGCTCCCATGGCATCTGCATCTCCTCTGAACACCCATAATGTGTGCTTCTGGCTTGTCTCTCTTACCAAATCAGCCTTTATTGAATAACCACAACAACCAAGCACAGCTGAAACGCCCAGGGTGTGCTTGTCTAGTCGCCTCAATCAGGAAAGAAGCAACAAAAGTTGGTGGGATGTGCTCTCTAACAGGATGCTTTTCACTTCCAGGTTTACATGGTCAAAAGAACAATTGAGAAGAAAGTAAACCACATAATGAGACCCGGTTCAAGGTTACCATCGATCTAATTTACACATAATGTACGCTCTCCATTTACCATCTATTAACAATCCTATAGACTCCTAGAAGATGTTTTAGTGAATTATGACTAACATGCAGGCTCCGTGTAATTATAATTTCAGTTGGATACTGGTGAAGTCTTTATTCAGAAGTCATGGGGCTAGAATTGTCTCTTCACTCCATCCATCATCCTAATTTTGTATTGCCGACTTCAGGTCCCTTCTTGTGACACTTCATAGGGACCTGAACTCTCCCCGGCATTTCTTGGTTTCTCCAAAAAAGCACACGCTAATATTTCCAAACACTTTCTCACTTTTAAAACTTGGGATGTTTCCAATGTGCTAACCACTCCCAATTTCCTGAAGCAATTGCTGCAGAAGTAAGAGGCCAAGAAATAGGTTGGTGATACATCTGACTCTCCAAGCATTTTGGCCCCTCTGACACTCTCAGTCCTGGTCTTAAGGACTGTCCCCATGCCAGACTGATATGTTGAAATAATGCAGCTCCTAGACGCATGGGTTTGCAGTGTTGGCCCAGGGGTTCTATTCCTATGAAAGGAAGATGCGTCAACCATCCAGAGAGTACACACACCCCAACTCGAATTCAAGATCCACGCTTTCCATGTGATGCATGGCTAATGCACTGGTTCTTAGCTCAGGCTTCAAAGTTCAAGAAGGGTTGACAGGGTAGTGACAGCAGTTTGAAATAACTGCAGGCAAGCCTCAGTAGAAGAAAGCACGATACAACCACACTAAAGGACAATGGTAGGAAGCAGGTTGAACTGCTCAGTCAATCCCGCACTCTTGATTTCTATGCCAGAGGATAGTAAAGCTGCCCAGGAAGGACAACAGAGGGAAAATGACCAAACTTCAGTAGTTTTTTAAAGGGCCTGTGCTGTGGGAAGGCAAAAAAGGATGAGATGAGAAAACACATCCACAATATCCACGTATTTATCCCCAAACCTGCAGGAAGCTTTTATTTTTCCCAAAGCCTCACAGGGGTGCACTTTTTGTTGACAGTGTTTTTGGCTAGGAACCCTAAAGCAAAAGAAATGCTCAGTAAACACTTGTTGACACAAGCTGCTGCTTCTTCCCAACACCTTTATCGTGCCTACCCAAGGCTGACACTTAAAGACACCTGCCTCGTTTTCTCAATTCTGGGAGGATTGTCTTTAAGTGACATCACCTATACCTTTAGAGACAATAGCGACTATAGTTTAGGATCTGTAGGTGATGTGGGTCGTCCCCTGTGTGACTCCCTCAGAATATATGTGCCTGTGTGTGCACACATATGTACACACACACACACACACGCACGCACTGGATTATCTTCTGTTGAACAGTTGGCAGGAGATTGTGCCTCCAATGGGATTAGAAGGGAAAAATAATATATTGCTGGTAAAAAAATCTTTTTTATCTATGGTCACATTGTGTCTCCCATAGAAGTGTCCCCAAGTACACCCTAGCCCTAAGTTCTGCCTAGTTAACATTCAATTGTTGTTTATTAACTAGCCTCCAATTAAGAATGACTTCACACATTACTCATCCAGATGTATTACAAGAAATGTGGAGGTCATCTCTGCAGTCTTCATATCCCTTCATCACTAACTCCATACAGAGTAGAACTTAATGAATACTTTTTAGGTTAAAATTATGGCCGTGGTCTAACTCCTGAAAACTCTCCTTCTTTCGGAGTGTTTTCTACTCAGCTCTTTTATTTTGAGCTGGTGCATGTGCTCTTATGCACCAGCATTACAGAAGACGCCATACTGACAGTGTTTCTTTAAACAGTTCTCACATCCACCCTTTTTTGTGGTCACCTTATGGCAACTCATCATATTGAATGGTTCTTTACGAATCTGGAGACTACTTTCAACTTGGTCCAACCAGTAGAACTATATTAGGATGAAACTTGTTTTAGTGCCAGTGGATCAGTTATAGCCCATATCCTAGTTAATGATCTTTTATCATTTATGCCTTGGAGGTGTCCTGATAAAAATAAAGGAGGGGGGGGAGGTAGGAGGGGGAAGAGGGAAAAAAAAGAAAGAAAGGGAGAGGAGGAAAAGACCAGGAAAGACTGGGAAGACGAGAGAGCCGGAGGTGAATACGTTGGGATCTAATCATCTTGTTATATTTTATAACTGAGTCTCATTATATACAGAAAGGCATACCTGAAGAAATAAAGAGAAACTTAAACATCCTCAAAACTCAGTCAATTATTTCCTCAGGGTGCCTGGGTGGCTCAGGGGGTTAAGCATCTGCCTTCAGCTCAGGTCATGTTCCCAGGGTCCTGGGATCGAGCCCCACATCAGGCTCTCTGCTCGGCAGGGAGCCTGCTTCCTCCTCTCTCTCTCTGCCTGCCTCTCTGTCTACTTGTGATCTCTGTCAAATAAATAAATAAAATCTTTTAAAAAAAATTATTTCCTCAGACTGTTTGACCAACTTGACCCCAAGGACATTTACACATTAGAATGAGTAATTTGGTGGTGGTATTCAATTTACTTGGCACGACAGGATGACTGTGAAAGATTCCTCTGAATTTCTGTATCAGTGTCAACTTATAAATCAATAGTTAACAGAATTATGCCACTGTTGCTATGAATTAACTTGTATCTTGTAAGACCTGAATAATTAAGGTCTGTCTCCGAAAGGAAGCAATCATTCTCATCCTTGCATATTTCTAACTGTTTGGAGTATGGGGTATTTAAAGAGCTGGCTCTGGCATCCCACAGCACTTTTGAGAGTAACAACTCTATCAAATATTTTTAAGCACAACACAGATTATAAAGAACACATGTAAGTCCTGTCCCTCCTTTATATGGCTCACATTCTAAATAGCAAGTACAAACATTTCCCTAGTCACTTTCAAAGAATATTGTTTTCCCTTTCTCTTGCGACTATTTGGCTTTTTATTCTGCTTTGCTTATTTCAATGAAAAGAAACTTAACATAATTTTCAGACTGGTTGGGTATGGAAGTTAACTATCCTATCTCTTAATGTCTCAGCAAACATGGGAGGGTCAGGAATTAAGAATTAGTCATCAAATATTTATTATCTATCTACCATGTTCATAGTTCTCATCACAATGCTTAACATCAGATCCAATTCTCCTCTTCACTTAAGGTTCAGGTCTAGAGGCATCTCTTCCATGACGCCTTCCGAACTACTGGTTGGTTTCTACATTCTTTCTCACCATCATGAAATTCCACTGTGCTTTTTGTTTATGCCGTATATGTTGGCCTTGACTTTTATCTGCCACACATTGTTCCCTGATTACTTTTTTGTGTTTAAAATTTCCTCCCCAGTGAGGGTATAAAGTCCTTAGGGGATATGTGTAGATGATATTTGACTATAAAGCTATACAAATGATTTGTTTCATGAAGAAACCTGAACTTAGAGATCCAGTTGAAAACCTTCACTTTCCAAGCAGCTCCAATGCCATGGTATGCTTGCGCTGTAAGGAAATTACCATCACTCAAAAATATCTGGGGCCTGCCCCAAGAATTGGTGGCCCAGCAGATTCTTTGGAACATTCCCTAAGATGACAAATCTTTGACTTTTTGAAGATGGATTTGGGTTTTGGAAATGGCCAAGAGTCATTTGGAGCCTGGATTTATGAATTGTGCAGTGATTAAGAAGGGTGTCACACTTTCTAATGAGGAATAAAGTAAAATTCTAAAATATGGGCAGCTGATTTATTTATAAACCAGCTATGATGGCAACACCCGGGGTGTAATGACACATGTTTTAAAGAGTGACACTTCATGATTCTAAGTGCATTTCTTCCAAAGATGACTAATCTGAAGGAGCTGGTTCTAACTTTGAATATAATTCCCAGTCTACTGCTTCATACACATACTTCCCAGTTCTCCAGGACCCATGTCTAGTTCAATGCTTAATACTCTATTGGAGACAGACAATACTACACACTCTGGAGCTAGATTGCCTGGGCTTGAAGTTTGCCTTTGCTGCTTTCCAACTGGGTGACCTTGGACACGTTACCTAATGTCTCTGTGATCAATTGCCTCACTCTAAAATGGTATGGGTTTCTGTGAAGATTAAACAAGTTAATATATCTGAAGTGCTTAGAAGCTTGCTTGGCACATCATAGTCACTATTAGTATTACTCACCCAATCAGAATTACCTAATGAAGGGTTCTGAGTGGCTCAGTCCATTAAGTGTCTGCCTTCGACTCAGGTCATGATCTCAGGGTCCGGGGATCAAGTCCCACATTAGGCTCCTTGCTCCCTGGGATCGAGTCCCACATAAGAGCAGTTTGCTTCTTCCTCTCTCTCGGATCCTCCTCTCTGCTTGTGCTCTCTCTCTGTCTCAAATAAATAAATAAAAATCTTTATAAAAAAAAAGAATTAATGAGTATTGACTAGTGTATTTATATTTCTTTCTTTTTTCTTTTTTTTTTTTTAAAGCAAAGATCCTGGAAGCTTTCACATTAAATTCTTTTTTTTTTTTAAGATTTTATTTATTAATTTGACAGAGAGAGATCACAGTAGGAGAGAGGAAGGGAAGAGATCACAGAGAGAGGAAGGGAAGCAGGCCCCCCGCTGAGCAGAGAGCCCGATGTGGGGCTCGATCCCAGGACCCTGAGATCACGACCCGAGCTGAAGGCAGCGGCTTAACCCACTGAGCCACCCAGGCGCCCCTTATATTTCTTTTTAAATTATAATCATTTTAACTGGAAATCAAAAGTACACTTTTAAAAGTCACTTTCTATAAATGTCATCTTTTCTAGATTAAATACTAGAGGACATTCAAACAATGTTGTCTCTCTGGGACAATTACTTATTGTCTATACCACCAGGTCTGCCTTAGCATCCTAAAGCCTGGGGACCATCAGTGTGAAGACAGACGAGTCAGAAAGTCTTCACATCACACAGGATAATATCTGGTTTTGGCATAAGGGAGCACACTATACAAAGTAGTAGCCAGAAAGGAACTTGGAAAGAGGCAAAGAAAATATCTGGATTCTGGATGAAAGCGCCATACATTTCAAATGGCTTTGAAATGTCTGACTGCCTCTTTACTATCCCTCTCAATATTCTGCCATTTAAGACCACAGCTATTATTTACCCCCACAAAGTAGAAACACAAGACACTTCTGCCTATCTACCCCTTGGCTTACCCCAAGAATGAATTAGAGGCCATGAGGAAGATATCTCAGCTCCCTAGTATAGGGGTAAATATTCCTTTCCTCTTGAATCATTAAACACCAAGGACAAGCAAACTCTCATTCTCTTTTTCACAGTCTCAGACATCTGACCACATGAGCAGGAAGACCCTCTGACTCTCCAGAGATGGGGCAGCTGCCCCCGCTTCCCGCCACCTGGAAGTGGGTGGCCTTGAACTGACGACCCATTGGTGTTGCAAACATGTATTGTGTTGAGTCCATCATCCTGTTTAACTTGGCATCACCTATAACCACTCCAACATTTTGTGAATGAGATTACTGCCAAATCGGTGTGCTCTGATTCAGTTACACTTAACCCATTATCTCTAAGTGCTTTTATGATGCTCGTACTGATGACGAAAACTGCCTTCAATATATATATATTTTTTTAAGTAAGACTGTCTAAATTTTCTTTTTCTGTCGAGGAGATTGAAAGCCATGAGATTCTTTCCAAACATTTTTCAGGATCTGCAGTGGCATTTTCAGTGGGAAATTGGCAAGGCTTATGTGTGAATGAAGACAAAGAAAGCCAGTGAGCAGTCAAAGCCCTGCGATGGAGCGTCTGCTTGTCCACATGTCAGAAAAGAAATGTGCAAATCTTCCTTCAACTCCTAACAGAGTATGTCTGCCTGAAACTCATGAGGTCTGATGCATTTTAGGAATTTAAACAGAGGAGGGAGGGAAAAAAAATCACCAAAGCATTAGTGCAGGCTTGCCTGAAAATATTATTCCTTTAACAATTTGTGTGGAGTCACACCCTTCCTCTGCTGCATCCAACAGAAAATGGAAGATATGACATAGGTTGTGTCTACACAGTGCCAAGCATCTGGGTTAAATTCAGTCTCGATGTTTTGATCTCATATAGACATAGGGTTATTATTTTTAACACCATCTGCAAGGCTGACATAATCTGTGTCAGTTAGGATAGTACAGTCCCTAGCCTGCAGAGACTTTTACCAGATCATAACATTTTCACCAACCTTCTCTCAGTGACTACTGTTTTACCATCATTTTTGAAATAAAATTAATTGGTCATTTTCTTGTATATGAAGCTACTAATTGTTCTTGTTGGGAGGCTATTATAGAAGCAGGATATCTAATAAGCTTGATCAGAAGAATCAGTTTTTGACAATGTTGGAAGGGCTAAACAGTAGATTCTGGGGTAATCAGTCGAGATTTCCAAGTATCAGCTTTGCTTTGAATTTCTTGACATGCCTCACAAAACAACAAGAGATTAAAAGAGGTAATGATGTATAGTCAAAAGAATATAGACTTTGGATTAAGATAAACTTGTATCTGAATGCTCGCTCTGCCATGTGACATTGGACAAGTAATTTAATTTTCTGAGCTATAGTTTTGTATCTGCAAAATAGTGTTATCATAAGATAACAAGTTAATGTTACAGGATTATCAGATTTCAAGATAGATTCTCAAAATCTCACCATAGTCATTATTGTTTTATTTGTCTTAAAAATGACAATATCAGGGGTGCCTGGGTGGCTCAGTGGGTTAAAGCCTCTGCCTTCAGCCCAGGTCATGATCCCAGGGTTCTGGGATCGAGCCCCGCATCTGGATCTCTGCTCAGCGGGGAGCCTGCTTCCTCCTCTCTCTCTCTCTGCCTGCCTCTCTGCCTACTTGTGATCTCTGTCAAATAAATAAATAAAATCTTTTTTTAAATGACAATATCAGCAAAAACAAACAAACAAACAAACCTGCAAATATCTTTTAATCCTTGATCTGCTATTGAGGTGGGCTCAGGAGATGCAGATGAGATGTGGAGGAAGGAATATTGAACTAGGTGTGAATCTTCAGTCAGTCAGTTTTTTTGGAACTTAGAGTGGTGACCTCGGACAAGTCAGTTTACTTATTTGAATTTTAGAAGGGCACCTGGGTGGCTCAGTGGGTTAAAGCCTCTGCATCTGCCTTCGGGTCAGGTCATGATCTTAGGGTCCTGGGATCGAGCTCTGCATTGGGCTCTCTGCTCAGCAGGGAAGCCTGCTCCCCCCCACCCCTGCCTCTCTGCCTACTTGTGATCTGTCAAATAAATAAATAAAATCTTTTATAAATAAAAGTATTGAATTTCAGATTATTTATCCTTAATCATGAGCATGTTAGATCTGCTAAGATCCCTTTATTAAGCTGTATGGTGACTATTTTGAAGGTCTTGGTAGAGTTAGAGCTAATATGGATATATGGAACAATTCGTCCTATATCCCATCTTGGAATTTGTTTGTGCTTAATCAATACTAGTTACTGAAATAGGTAGAAGTAAAGGCCAGTAGCGCTGCATCTTTGGTATCGCTCACCATTACTACTACATTCAATAATGTGTCATGTTAGTTTCGTTCACTTACTTTCATTTGTACCTGTGACATTATTTTAAAATCTTTACCACAACTCCCTGTCTTCACACTGACTTTTTCCATTTGATTTTAATTCAGCAGCTTCACTGATGTCCTGTGTGGAAAAGTCAATACCGCCACTCATCTCCCGATCTTACTTCATCCTTTAAAAAGATTGCAGAGGTAGGTAGTGACTTGCTCTGAAGCTGAAGCAGATGTGTGTGTGTGAGTTTTACAGACTCAGATTCTTTTTCTCCATGGATGTGTGTTTTTCTAATGCTTTATCTAGTGTGTGTTCACAGAGGGTAGAAATGATTAGCTTTCATCATTTTTTTTTTTTAAAGATTTCATCTATTTATTTGACAGACAGAGATCACAAGTAGGCAGAGAAGCAGGCAGAGAGAGATGAGGAAGCAGGCTCCCCGCTGAGCAGAGAGCCCGACGCGGGGCTCGATCCCATGACCCTGGGATCATGACCTGAGCCGAAGGCAGAGGCCTTAACCCACTGAGCCACCCAGGCGCCCCAGCTTTCATCATTTTTTAACAAGGGAGCCACATCCAGTGGGAATGTATTGTGTTATTAAAGGTGGGTGACTTACCCAGTCTGAGTGGCAGAACTTAATTTCAACTGTGTATATTTCCTATCAACTGCTTCCATGGCTCCAGTCTTATGTTTTAGTACCTGTATCACCAGGCTGGGATTTCTTTTCCCTCCAGTGAGTTAGGGGATGTTTTTATACTATGTTTAGAAATGTCCCAATATGTTTTCTCTGACTGATAAAATAATAATTCCAAGAAGAGAGGCAACACTTCTTACTTCTTAACACTTTACTTGTTTTGATCCAACCATTGAAGAAGCCATGTTTCTTCCTTACTTTCCTCAACTTTTAAACACACGTAAGATAGAGTGAAGTGATGTGAAATATGCCACAGAAATCTGGCTAATATTAGAGTGATCTTTTTTCTTCAGGATGGGGTGTATGTTTGTATGAACAACTAGGATTGAATTTCCTAGTTGCCAATTCAGCATGAGTTGTCTATATGGATTAAGTACTAAAGCCATGTCTGCAAAACAAAAAATTAGTTACAATCAAACATATATGATATATATTTTTAATATATGTATTATTAAATATAATATATAATATATATATGATTAAATATAAATTTGAAAGGACTCTAGGAGTCAAAAATGATTCTTAAATATCCATATGTAAAGCATGCCAGTCTCCCATCTCAAGCCTTAAACAAGACATTGAAGGAATATAGAGATCACCAGATAGTATTTAGAAGAATTTCCTATCTTAGAAGACAAGGCAATATTGCCTTAGAAGGAAGCAGTGGTGCAAAGTGGAGTCCTTCCTAATAGACGAGAAATGGAGATGATTGGCAACTGAAGATGAATCAATTTCTAGAATTCACGAAATGTGTTGTTCCTACATTTACCTTGCATTATATACTTGAATTCAGATTTGTCAGCATTAGTTTTCTTTTCCTTCAAGCATGTCTCAAAGATTTAAGAGCATCTACTATTTTTTGTGCTTTATTATGAATTATGCTTCCATATTTTACCTCCCAACACCATACCTTCATCCTTTGATTTTTATGTTGATTTTCTCTGGACTAACAACACAAACACTATGCATTAGAGTAGACAAAGCACCTGGGACCATTATACCCCCAGGAATTAGTACGGTAACAAAATAAAAGTTTGCCTTTTTCTCATGAAACAGGTCTGGGCAGCAGCTTTAAGTCAACAGTATCTCTGCTCCTTACACAAAATTCAGAAAAATATCTTAAGACTATTGCTCCATTTTCCATATATGGCTTCCAAGCTGACCATTGTCTTCTCTGTTAGTCTTCAAGAGGAAGACAGAACATGGTAGCATGTATCACTTCTGCTCACATTCCACTGAAAAGACCTCAGTTACGTGGCCACATCTAAATTCAAGGAAGCCTGAGAAACATGTCCAGCTCTGTGCCCAGGAAGAAAGGGAAAGCTTCTTGTGGTTTTCCAGGTACCAGTGTTTACATGATACATTATTTTTCCACATGCACCCCTGCTTCTCTTTTCCTATCATGAATAGCTATTCCTCTCCATCTCTCTTCACTTTTGCATCATTTCTATGTTTCTCCTTTGCATCCTATTACAGCTGCTCAGATTTCATTTAATTTGGATAGCTACACATGGAGAAGACATACAACACAGGAAATAATAGGAAGCCAACCTTGAGGTGGTTCTCTGGCTTAACTGAATCTTTAGTTTGTCATCAATAAATGGGACTAACATCACAAATATCTGGATCAAATTGTATAGTTTGTATCCATAAGACTTGTGTGAGAAAAAGTTTAATGTGTTTCTAATAATAATAAATACTAATCTTGATAATTGGCAAATTGACCACTTACCAGGAGCCCCAGTTGGAGTAATTAGAACAACTTCTGTGTAAATGTAGAGGGAAAGGTTAGGGGTTATCCAATGTTCTTTTACATTTTATTTTTAATCCTTTAAATATACTTAAATTCAGTGGTACAATCACATATAATTTCTTGTATTTGATATCTTTGTTAAGTGATTGTCACAACCTCTCATTGTTACTTAAGGACCTTGATGATGACATACCAAAAGTGAGGTCCAGTATAAAGCATGTGGAAACAACACAGTATGTACTAAGTGCTCAATAAATCTTAGCTATTAGTATTATAATCAAGGAATTCTTTTTCCTATCTTATTACTTGCCTCCTTTATAAGTGGTCACCAGATAGCTTAATGGAAAGTAATGTAGCAGGAGGGAAGCAGGATTTAAATCAAGAGGAAGCACCTGTCTTTTTGGTTAAGTAGGAAACATCTCTGAGATTTAGTTATCTTGCTTTTTAAAATGGAGAAGAATACCCCTTGCCCCTACCTGATAAGGATCCTTTGAAATCAAATGTGGTTTGTGTGTGAAAGGACTCTGACCAAAGCTAGTACCAAAGTAGTAGCTCTTTGATTTTCACAAATTGAATTATTTGTTACTGACCCCAGAGGTCCTTAAGACAGCTATGTTTCTATCTTTGTTTAAACACAAAATTGAATCCGCGTCTCCGAATAAAGTTTTTACTATTTTAAAAAGTGTATTTAACAACTGCCAGGATGGTACACCTAAGTCACATAGCTAGGAGGTAATTTGGATGACCGAGTGTACTAGGAGTGGAAAAGACCAATCCAATGCGGACCTTGTGCATTTCACATGCGATCACAGATCCATGCATGGGGACAGTGAAGATAGACTCCGCGGGGTGGGGGGTGGCAGGGGTCACTGAAATCCTGTGGTCCTGAGTAAGCACTATAGCCTGTGAGTGCAGAGTTAGGAAGGTGTAGCACTAGAATGAGCCAGCAGTCAGAAAGATTGAAGGGGTAAGGGGGAGAAGCCCAAGCCAAGACATCAGAAGGCTGGTGGTCACCTTCCAGAAACACTCTCACAAACCCTGAAGGCATCACTTAGAGTAGTCGGTTCTTGCCTACCGCTCTTTACAGGGTAAATTGTAGGCTATAGAGGTACTTTTGGCTGTATAGATAGGAGAGCCCTCTAAATAAGTCTTTTACAAATATAAAGGGCTATAAGATCATCCTAAAGCTTTAGATGGCTCATACTTCCTATATTTAGAGCAAGCTTTAAAAATAAGAATAAGAAGCCATAAAGCTACTAAAATACAAATCTTTGTCTCATTTATCCATGTCAGTTGACTTGAAGAAATATTTTTCTCCTTCATTCCAGCAGTTGATCTTTTTAAAAAAACTACTCCACCTCCTATCATAGAACATTGTCTATTGGACTGTTCCTTAGACAGCTGGAATCATAGTTGGCTTCTTCAGAAAGTGAGATTGGAACCTCACTGATGATATTACAAGCACACCAGGAGGCTTATTTGGCCCAACTCACTCTTTATTAGTAGATGTGCTCCTATCAGAGCTAATTGAGAGGGTCTTTGTTACCGTGACAGTTTGCCATGCACGTACTGCAGAGAACACAAGACTTAAATATGTAATAGGTTAATTAAAAATTTACTAGATAAATTGATGGTCCTATTTTATATATCTGATCCTCTGATTCCTGTCTGGATACTGCATGTTGGCACAATAATCACATTTATGTCCGTAGCAATTTCTCATGAAAACCTGGATTTCTAATGAATCTATATAAATGTTAGTGTAATTGCAGTACTTTTCCTCAGGCATTGATAAATGACTTCGTTTTCATGGGTCCTACTTTGCTTCAAGTGCTTCATTTAGCTTAGAACTTCAGAATTACCAGAACTCATGTTTCCAAACTATTCTCTCATGTCTAGTAGCTACTGAGTCAAAATATAATACCCATGACCTCTTGCTTTTGAGATGGCTACATATCTCATTAAAGTAATCATGATATTGAAACTATTGCTCAGCTGGCCCCCAAGGATATGAGAGGTATTGCTAAGAGTGAGAATGTCCTGGAAGAACTTATACCAAAGAGAGGAAGAGATATGAATTGGTAGTGAAAGGAGATTTTCAAGGGCTTACGACCATCATGCTTGTGTTGTTTTTTCCAACCCAGTGAGATCTTTGAAAAAGTCATGATACTCTGTGACAAAGCCCTACCTATTCCAGCGCTTTGTCTATCACTCCATACTATCACTCCTTGCATTCAGCCTAAGCCATCTCTTTTCTGGTCACCTTGTGGTTCCTCCAAACACTAAACTGGAGTGTGTTTAACCTTGACATTCCCTTTCCTGAAAACACTTACCTTGTGCTTCTGGCTTGCTGCTCACTTCAGTCCAGTGTCTATTCCAATAACATCTCCCCTTGAAAGGTTCTTTGTCTTCACTATGTCTGAAATAGATTGGCCTCTATCCTTATGACTCTTTCTTCTTTTATTTTCTTGATACTACTTATCTTTATTTGATATTATCTTTTATTTTTTTGGTTCATTTGTTTATTGTTCATCTCCTCCACTAGAATCAGATCTCCTTGGAGACAGGAAGTCGTATTCTCCACTCTACCCTCATTGTCCAGAGAGGTTCCTAGTATATAAGAGATGTTTAGTAAGTATGTGTTGAATTGATGGATGGATCAATGAATAAATGAGATTTTGAAGTTGAAAGTTGAAGTCCTGGATTGCCTTACTGTCAAAGATTATTTTTTGGATCTTAAAATGAGGACAAAACTTTCTCTGCTTTCAAAATACCATGACAATCAAGCAAAATTATGTATGCAGAAGGACTTCTAATCTATAAAGCACTACATATAAGTTAGTGAGTGTCACTGCTCAGGCACTGTGGTAGCATGCAAAAATTAGCTGAACCTGAGTTATGGTCAGTCTTCTAACAGAGGCTTTGCCATTTAATATGGTGTGTGCTTTTGAACAAATATGTAACCCTCTGTGCCTCATTTTCTTTCTGTGCTGGGTGAGAATAGAGTGACATAATACATATGTGTGTGTGTGTGTGTGTGTGTGTGTGTGTGTGCGCGCGCACGCGCGCGCACTTCATGATCTGTAAAGTGATACGGGAGTACATCATTGTATCACTTGTCTAAATAGAACAGAACTACTCCCCTCCCCATCTTTATCCCTGGACTCCTGTGTTCATATATGTACAGAAAGAAAAAGGTGAGCAACTTACTCTGTTTGCTAGGCTGATGCTTTCCCAGAGGTTGAAAGGGAACTTGTTAAACAGATGAAGGAATAATCCCTAAATAAGTAAGCTGAATTTTCAGATAAATTTATATGTATGATGTTATCATAATGCCAAAATTAATTCTATTTCTTGATGACACTTTATCTCCAGATTTGTTTTAGGCTACATTCTGAATTTAACCAATTCCCTAGAATTCTTCAGCGGCACAGAGCCTGTGAAGATCCTTGACCACTTTGGTTCGAGTTAAGCCATGCATGAATTTAACCTTCTTCAGATTATTTGCTCGTGCTCAAAGCACTGCATTAATCAGAGAAGGAGGCTTCAGTCTTGGGCTTGTTCTCAGAGACTCTGCTGCATTGTGTTGCCTTTGATGAAAAGCTTAAAAGGCAGAGAACAGGAAATCCACTCTGATTTCATTGTTTGCTTTCAACAGTTCTTTCTTCTTAGGAACAATGCTGGTTTGCCTAAAATGACTAATAATCACTACCATTTATTGAACATTAAATCTGAGCCAGGCACTGCACATAATAGTTTCTAGACGTCTTTACATTTCATCATCACATCAATGCTCCAAAGGAGATTTTATTATCCCAATCTACAGAAGAAGAAACTGAGACTAAGAAACTCAGAGAACTAAACAACATTCCTCCATGGTTACCTTGTAAGAGGAGCGAAGATCAGGGGAATCAGGTCTCTGGTTCCCAGGCTTATACTCCCAATCACTGAACTAGAACCAATATATGTCAAACCCTTGAGGAGTTTGGGAAAGAGGAAGGGAATCATTTAACATTTCCTTCGGCAATCTTGGGGACCTCTCAGATTGTAGACTACCAACCACATCTGCTGGCACTGAAAAACCAACACTTCTATTTCCTATTTGTTCTTTTTTGGATATCATTACTTATTTCATTCTCTGAAATTCGATTACCCATTTTGTACAATAGAAATATATTTTTGTTTTGTTTTGTTTTTACACTAACAATATGTTACTTTGGCATAAAAGAGGGATCATGGTGAAGTAAGGAAATGGTGTCCAGATTTGGCCTCATTTTGGGGGCGTTATATTTCCTACACAGTTCATTAGAGTTATCTTTATTTGAAACTAGCAATGTGATTCCATCATGGGCTTTGGAATCAAGCTTGACCTGCTCCAAGCCCTTGACCTTTGATTTTGAGAAGTTGCAGAGCCTCTCTGATGCTCAGGTTCTTTCTCCATTAGACGAGGATGACGACAGCTCCTATCTCTTGGGTTTGTTCTGGGAAATAATGCATCTTAGGTGTGAAGATTAGTTTAAATAAAGTATGTAAAGTATAATATAGAGCCTGGGATAACCGTCTTGATAAATGCCAACAATATTAACTTTTTATGAAGTTGAAATGGGTTTTCTTGAAGAATCAGGACTATTAGGTACATTTTCATGTGTAAATATATATATATATATATGTTGCTTATAGCCCATATGTTTCCAAACAGTATTTGAAATTGCAAGGTCAATATTTTATCTGGTGGCTTGCCTCTAAGTAGTGGTTACCTCTTGATATTTGGGAAGGAAGCTTAATTTCTGTAGCCTGAAATCAACCTACAATTCCCTTCTGGCATTTTTCCCATTACACTTGAAAACAAAAACCAAAATATCTCCTCCAGATTAACTAATTACTCTCAATCTCTCCAACATATTAGCATTTTTAGTACTACTCTCATTCGTGCTCAGAAGGCTCCGTCACCCATTTATTCTTCAAATCCTGAGCAGCCAGACCCAAGTCTCCTTCTTTCTTTTCCTTTCCTCTAAACTCAACCAAGACTAATTGACCATGCTACTCTGTTGGAATTCATCATTTTTGACCTGGTTTTATTAATTAGATTTCCATGGGCTTTTATGTGTCTTCTCTGACCATCTAGACAGCAAGCAAAAAAAAGACCTACCATTTTTTTGTGTGCCATTCACATTGTGAAATGTGTTTTATAAATATTTATTAATTATTAAGTCTTCATATAAAATAGTTAACAAGCAGTAGGTAAGGAATTAATTCTCCTTTGTGCCAAAATCCAGGCACTTGGATTTTATATTCATTCTAGGGCTCCATCTTTCAGGAAGTAAATTTTAGTCAAAAGGCTAGGAACGTTATATAAATAAATTTATCTTCATTTATTTATTTAGTTAGTTATTCATTTTTGAATATCATCATTGTCTTAATCTACCAAATTAGTCAATTCCTTTAGCTGTTATATTTTAAACATAATGTTAACAAGAAGATGTGCCTATGTAACTATGATATTAAATACAGTTAGTTGATAACTGTATTTAATATCAGTTTATGGGAAGATCTATAATAGATGTTGATAAGATAATAGCTTGGTAACCAAAGCAAAAATCTATGCTTACTCTATTCAGCTAGTATATCACTTTGTCCCAGACTGTATTTTCAACAAAGGGGGAAAAAAAAAGAAACTAGCTCTAGAATCTTGATAAACCTGTTTTTACACACCCACAGCTGATTCATGAAAAACTTTAAACTAATATCCTTTTTTAATCAAGCTTTCAGCTTCTAAGAGTTATTTTAATTATGTTGAGGTTTTCAAAAGTGATTGTTCAATTTTAATATTTTCGGTTGTTTTGGTAAATGCTGAGAGCACGATTATATTTTGATCACTGTATTTTCAGGCAACTTAATATGATAATTCAAACATTAATGGATAATTCATCCATTTTTCCATATATGCACATAAACCTGCACTGATTCTCACCTCTAAAAAGGGAAATGTAGTATTTGGGGGATTTCCTGAGATCAAATGTTTTGATGTGTTCAAGCCGGTCACTTTAATTACATGAGAGATTTTTGACACACTCTCAGTCAATGAACAATGGTTGGATCTAGACAGAACTTGAGGCAGCTGCAGGGGAGCCAGCACATTTCAGTTCTTAGTAAGAACAGTTGTTTGTATAGCTCCAACCTTCTACAAAGACACAAGAACTTTGCCAAGGACCCCTTATTCAAACCTCTACTACCTGGATACAAAGCCTTAAACAGCCACCCACAGAACCAAAGAAGTTTTGGAAGCCCAAGCCAGATATTTCCAGTAGGCTCCCACATTTCTGAAAATCCCCCTCTAATGACATTCGTTGCGATTTGTGTTATTACTTACTGTGTTGTCAGTCTTTCATGCTGCAAGCTCTATGAAGAAGTAGCTTTGTTGATTTTGCTCTCTCTTCGACCCTTTGCATCTCCAAGGTTGCTGCCCTCTTGATACAATATTTTCTTCTGGAAATATTTGTGGAAGAAAGGACACAGGAAGGGTGAGAAGAAAGGAGTGATGTGTTGAGTTAGCAGAGCCTGTCTAGACAAAGGTGCTGAAGTTTAGTTCCCTGGTTGCCCTCAACTGGCTCTGAGTTTATCCTATTTCAAACTTCTCCCCATTTCTCAACCCTGCCTTCCCATCCCCAGTGGCACTCCAATTAATGGGACCTGCCCTGTACTCACAAACCAAATAGCCCTGCAATTTTATTGAGGAGCCACTCAGTATTATACCATTCCTGCAGTCTTCATTCTTAATCCCTAACCTAAAAGGGTCGACCATTCATGATGGAGTAGAACAGAGCGGGTAGAGCAGAGGTTTTCTCCCCCACCAGAAAACAATCAATTTTGCTTACTAAAAAGTGCCTGTACCATGTAGGCAAAACTTCTACATCCATTCATTCCATCAGTGAATCATGGTTTCACTGGTGTTCATTTAAACAGCATTTACTGAGCACCTATTGTATGCTAGGTTTCGTGTTAGCCCATGTGATCCTGAATCTGAGAAAAGAAAACAGCATACTCCTAAGGAACTGGCTGACTTCTCTTTGGGGTTCTCTTTTGTCTTTTTGAACTAGCTGTCTAGAAGCAAGAGCAGTGTTCATCCAGAGTTTGAGTGAAACCATATAGAGCAAATCGTAGGCCATTTTAAACCTTCAGGGAAGTAAGAAATCACTTTTAAGAGAGGGAGCCAGTTTTCTAGGCAACCTTTGGAAATATGTCTCTCCTTCACTGAGTCATCCAATAAACCTGCACTGAGCACTATCTATGGGGCACTGTGCTGGGCCCCAGGACATGCAGATGAAAGGGAGTCCCCTCCCTGAAGAAGGTCACAGTCTAGCAACAGACAAGAACAGGCAAATTAACACTTATAATACAGTGAGATAAGTACAGGGTAGACGTCAGCAGAGGGTACTATGGCAACCCAAAGGAGGGGCACACAACTAAGCCTGAGGCAATGGGTAAGTCTTCCCAGGGAAGATGACACTCAGCCCAGCTGAGAGGTTGTGGAGGAGATGGGCTTTTTCAACAAAGGAAACAGCAAATGCAAAGCCTCAGAGGTGAGAGAGAGCCCAACACTGGTGGGAATCCACAAATCATTCCTAAAGTAGGAACTTATTCTGCAGGAAGGAAAACCACTGAAATAAACTAACTCGGCAAGGGCAGATTATGAAGGACCTACCTGGCGAGCCACTGATGCGATGAGAAAGTTTATGATACGGTGGAAGTGACCTTTTAGAAAGTTGCTTCTGGTGGGGTGGATTAGAGAGCATGTTGTAGTGGTGGGGTCGGGGTGGGGCCTGGAGGGGAGGAGAAAGGGAAGAGGCAGATGTTCTTATGTATTTGTAGATTATGTTTTATACTCAGTATTCCTCCTGAAAAAAGACTTTATACTCTTAAAAAGGCATTTAGCACAGTGATCTAACAAATAAATTATTAGGTAGTGTTAGAAAGTGGGCAAAGGGAAAATAAAGACAGGGACAAGAAGTGGAAACTGTGATGAGATAGAACACAGAAGTATACAATACTTATAATCAACACACTTATAATCAACATCTAAGGGAAACAAGTTTGGCTCTAGGCTTCCTAGGAGCCAATATTTATTATACCCATTAGATAAACAAGGTGATCAGGATAGTCCTGGTACTAAGAGTTAAATCAAAATCTACTGAAGAATCTTATATAAAAGAAGTTAGAAACAATCTCCTCCTTTCATAGAATATAAGATCCATGAGTAAAGGAACTTTTTTTTTTAAATTTATTTATTTGACAGAGAAAGATCACAAGTAGGCAGAGAGGCAGGCAGAGAGAGAGAGAGGGAAGCAGGCTCCCCGCTGAGCGGAGAGCCTGATGCGGGACTCGATCCCAGGACCCCGAGATCACAACCTGAGCCAAAGGCAGCGGCTTAACCCATTGAGCCACCCAGGCGCCCAAAGGAACTTTTTCTTACTGCTATTATCTTCAATGACTTGAAGAGTGACAAGCATATAGGTTCAATAAATATTTCCTGAATAAATGGACAAAGGAATGAGAATAGGTGAGCAGTTATGAAGTAGAGCATTCTCCCTCCAAAACTGAGACAAAGCAATGTAAAAGAAGATCTATATAGAATAGATAGATCAGTGGGATGCCCCAGCCATTTAGTTTATAAGAGAGAACGTTCAACCACAGTCACTCCCTGAAAAGAGAAGAGTAAAACTAAACTTCCCAGCTATTCTGAAGCCTATCAAATTCTGCCACCTTGAGAAGGAAGGCAGGGAATCTAGACAACTCTCAGTGTAGCTTAATGAGAAGTGTTTTCATGCGCAACCTTAGAGTTAACCAAGTAAGAATTTTTATAGAGGTGTTTCTAATAGTGCTCTCAATTTAAGACAAAAATACCATACCAAAAAGCAACTTAGTAAAAGTGAGTTATATGCCATGTACTTAGTTCTCTAATACTCTGGCATCATTCAAGAATAGCTTTTAGAAGATATTTATGAATTTCTTTTTAAAAACTTCATGGATTGTTCTAAAATATTTCTCCCAGCTAAGCCATTGCTAAGTGTTGGGCTGTAGGGACTTTAGAATTATACTCCCTGACAAGGATATGCAAAGTAGCTATTTGGTGTGTTATTCAGGTTAAAACCCTAAGCCAAACTGTGGGTGAAGTTGATAACCTCTGAGAATATTATAAACCTTAACTAAGACAGTAGTTGCATGTAAGGAAACTCCTTTTCTATCCAGAATTAAGCAAAAGGAATAACTTCAGGTAAAACCAATAAATCACTGAGAAAATACTCATACATGTGGGTTTTTTTTTTTTTTAAGATTTATCTATTTATTTTAGAGAAAGAGAGACTGCACATACATGTGCATGCCCGAGTGGAGAGAGGGACAGAATCTTCAAACAGGTTCCCGCTCTGGGGCTTTATCCCACAACCCATGAGACCATCACCTGAGCAGAAACCAAGACTCAGTTGCTCAACTGACTGAACCACCCAGGTACCCCTAACACAAAACCTACATCATATGAAAAGAAGAGAACCATAGTCCAAGAACTTTAGAAGATATTATGTCCAGTCACTCTCCTGGGTCCTTAAAATATGTTACTAAAGCACCCATGGAACCCTTAGATTTGAATGATAAAACGTCTTTGTATACTTTTGACACTGAGGTAATTATATGAAGTGACTCACTCAATGGATTTATTAGTAACAAAAAAGTTAAAATGTGTAAAATATTATTAAAATGATGACTTTTATTTTAAAATAGTGATGCATAATCTCTATTTAGGGCAAATGTTATTCAGCGGGGCCAGTTTTCTGTTAAGGCCAAGCCAGGTCATGATAAGAAAACTGTATCATATACTTAAAAGAGAAAGTTCACACTTTATTGATATAGAAAATCCTGATTATGAAAAATCATTCAAGAATACAACATTAGAACACTAGAAAGAACCCATGCAAGTACAGGATCTAGAAGCTTGGGTTTTATTAGGTTCCTGGAAAATCTGCTTCTCATGGAGGGCCCATTCACTAAAAGAAAGATGGAGAGGAGAAGGGAGTTGAGGGAAATTGGAAGGGGAGGTGAATCATGAGAGACTATGGACTCTGAAAAACAACCTGAGGGTTTTGATGGAGTGGGGGGTGGGAGGTTGGGGGAGCCAGGTGGTGGGTGTTAAGGAGGGCACGTATTGCATGGAGCACTGGGTGTGGTGCAAAAACGATGAATTCTGTTACGCTGAAAAGAAATTTAAAAAAAAAAAAAAAAAGAAAAGAAAGAATATAGGATGAGATTTTTGGTCCAGTGATAAAATAAATTTTAGATATGCCAAGTTCTGGTGAGTCATCAAAATGAAAATGTCCAGTAACTAATTGGATATATAAATCTTATCTTTAAAAGAGAAGTCTGAGTTGGAAATAGATAATTTAGGAGTTTAGCATTTAGATTTAATCTATGGCAATGACTTAGAGGGAAATCTGAACCTAGTTATTAAATATGGAAGATAATTTTTCTCTGTGAGAGAGTAACAGGCCTTCCTTTTCAACCACTCGTTAGCTCTAAAATGATACCACAAACATGAGTAATTTATTAAGAGTAGTTTGAAGATCATTATATAAGTAACCTCAACTCTTGACACAATGTTGGGCAAAATTTGAGGTGACGTTCTCAAACTTTGGTTTCATCATCTATAGTCATGAAGTAGAAGAAATCAAAAGAGGGAAAAGCATTTTTGAGAATGAGAGATTAGTGCAATAAAATTTATAGGTTAGGGGCGCCTGGGTGGCTCAGTGGGTTAAGCCGCTGCCTTCGGCTCAGGTCATGATCTCAGGGTCCTGGGATCGAGTCCTGCATCGGGCTCTCTGCTCAGCGGGGAGCCTGCTTCCCTCTCTCTCTCTCTGCCTGCCTCTCTGTCTACTGTGATCTCTCTCTGTCAAATAAATAAATAAAATCTTTAAAAAAAAAATTTATAGGTTAAAGGGACACTTAGCTACATGAAGATTTAGTTAACAAGTTTAAGCAATGAAATGATGTATCATGACATGTCTCCTATATTCTCCATACTATAGAAAGGCTGATAAACCTCAGATTACTCTCATTGGGGAATTTGGAAAGTCAGAGTGGAGCCAGAAAAACAACATGAAGTTAGCAGAATTTGGTTTTTATGTCCCCTTTCACCAGCCCTTGCAACCTTCCCTATCAGCACCTCCCTCGCTCAGGTTCTCAGTGGTCTAACTGCCAGTCCGCATATCTAGTTCCCAACCCCCTTCAAAAAAACCCTCGAAATCTGATAACTTCATGCATGTCAGTAGAGTCATTCATACCTTAACTTATTGAACAATTAATTACTGACTGACTATCTTCACTCTCGTGTCTCACAATATGGCAGTCAACAGATGGATGAATAAGTAAGTGTAGATAGATTGATCAGGATAGAAAGATTGATAGATACATAGATAAAGAAAGAGAGAGAAAAAATCAGACAAGATACATGATAAATAAGGATTTTAAAAGAGATGAGAGATGGAAAGGATGCTATATTAGACAGAATTTTCATGGATAGGGGTATTTGTACCTATGGAATGACTGGCATAACATGAAGGAACCACTAGTACAAAGAACAGCAGAAAAAACTATTTACATGGAGTAAAAAGCAAGTGTGAGGCAGATTGTATTTTCCAAAGATGGCCAACACAATATATCCCATCCGATATGCTCTACTTGGAATATGCCCTTGCCACTCCTTCCTTGAATCTGAGCAGAACTTTGTGACCATCTCAAACAATGGAGCTTGGTGGAAGTGATACTAAGTGTCTTTTGAGACTAGGTCATAAAATTGCTATGTAATTCCCTTCTGTTCTTTTGGGATGCTTGCTTTTATGACCCAGTTTCCACACTGAGGCAGCCCAGGCCACATGGAGAAAAAAAGCAGGTGTTCTGGCCAGTAGCCCCAAATGAATCCCCAGTCAATAGCCAAGCTCAACCACCACACACCAGTGCATAGAGATGATAGCAGAGTCATCCCGGGCTTTGAGTCTTTTCTGCTGAGGACCCAGCTATCATTGAGCATGAACAAACTGTCCCTACTGTGTCCTCTACAAATCTGTGATCTCCAGAGTCCATGAGCATAGTAGAATGGTGGTTTTGTGCCACCAACTTTGGAGATGGTTTGCAATGCAGCTGTCATAACCAGCACTGAGTGCTAAAGCCCTTAGGTGGGAATGAGCACTGGATATTCAATAAACACACGATGGCTACTGTGACTAACACAGAGAGGCCTTGGACTAAGTAATGAGGCCGGAAAGCCTGGTCAGACAGGTCACATAGGACCCTTTAAGCCATAAGGAGTTTAAATCTATTTTCTGAGTATGATGGCTCCCTATTCCTATGAGACAAAGACCTAAAAGTCTGGTGGAGAAAGCACTTTGACCTGGAGCAAGATCATACAGGTTCAAAGTGACACTTTCATCATTTATGATATGTGTTTTCTTAGAAGATCCATTAAACTTTTGAACCCTCAGCTTCATCAGTAAAGTAGGAATAGAAAATAACACCTACACAGGGTTGTTGTAAGGCTCAAATGATCAAGTGTGTGTAAAATCACTCAGGAAAGCTTTTGCTTGCCAGGCATGCCAGGCTTTGAAAAGTTTGGAAAAATAGGATATCCAAAATGAAATTTTTAGACAGAAAAATTAAGTGAATCAAATTTTCTTGTCAGTGGACTTTCCATTAACTGATTCTACCATGCTGGTTATGTGGGCTTATTAGTCAACTTGAAACATATATATCCCATATTTAACTTTTGATGATTGAATAAATTTGGTGACCTATCTGGTAGATAAATGGAAAATCACACTTGCATATTTTGTTAGGAAAGGGAGTGATGATTATTCGTATAGTATTATTCATATAATATTCATATATATTATTCGAGAGGGAAGACAAAAACTAGTAAGAATTTTGAATACTTTCCTTTGTAAGTCACCACACCTCTCTCTTGTGCAAGTAATATGGAAGCCAGCAAGCACTTCCTTACTAGCTAGAGTTTGGTCCCCAAGCCCCCTTGTAGAAATTCAGTGATCTTGGTTGGATTATTAGAATTCCTTTTGTTTTGGCTAGATAGGCTGATACAGATAGAGTCAAAGCCAGCTAAACAGCACTCTTTCCCCAAAGCCAATACCCAGGAAAGAGATCTAACCTGTAGTCAGATTTCTCCTGCAGGAAACAGCACTGAGCCCAAACCACCTTTCCAGTTTCAGAAGCAAACATATTCAGAGAGAAAGAGTAATGCTGTAGACTGACCCATAGGTGAGCAGCTTAGGGTCCCCCCACTCTTTCTAGGCTTGGGAATAACAAACCTGTTAACAACAATGACAGCTGCAGTTATAATAACATTCATTTAAGGCTAACCGCTTTACATGCATCAACACATTCAGTATTCACAGTAATTTACAGATATTCAAGTAATCACTGATAACATTATCTTTACCATTTTACAGGTGAGGAAAATGAGGCTCAAATTGGTTAAGTATTATCCAATTCATTCTTCAAGGAGGTATTGGAACTAAGATTTGAACTCCAGTTCATTCTGACACTGAAGCCAAGGTCTTCATATGTACTTTGTTCTAATCCAAATGTACTTTGTTCTAATCCAAAGGAATACCACACTCTGTATATTTCAACTTTAAATACTGCAAAAGCTCCCTCCCTTTGACATTGTTGGTCAGTCTGTATGGTCATTTTTCTTCCTTGGGCTTGTGGTAAAACATCTGGAACTTGACCTCTCCGTGTTGAGGATAGTGGTTTTAGAGAAGGTGGGCACTGAGGAGGAAAGTGTACCAACGGTATTAAAGGACTGATAAGTTAAAGTTATCAAATTTATCCCATGAAACTACTTCAGTTTCATCATCATTGGTAGAGTTGACACATTCTTTGAAATTCCAAAATCATAATCTCCTTTTAGGGAAAAAAAAATAAGTTATAGCAACCTCATTTTAACTCCATATTTATTGAAGCCAGAGAGAGTACAAGCAGTTGCCTATGTGAGATGATTTCATACCTTACTTTAAAATATCTTCCTTACTCAGGGCCTAGTGCTTGAAGTCCTGTCATGAGCTGCTCATTCCTTGGGTCTGAGCATTGTCCATATAATGTCAGACGTTCGGATGATGGAAATTTTTATTTTTCTTCTGGAAGTCTGACTTTGAAGACACAGGCTTCATGAGTCATCTAATTCATTATTTGTGATAATAATGGACATTCTAACTAGTGCATGTTCCAACACAGAACTGGGTGCAGAGATCAGATAAAAGGCAAGCAGACAGACCGGCACAAAAGAGCTTTCAAAACCCATTTAATGATCAGTTTCTAAATATTTTACAGCTTCAGGTGATGCCAAGTTGGGCAGAAAAGAAGACAGTCTGAAGACATTGTAGTGGAGATCTCTGTCCTTTTAGCTATGCACAGTCCCATGAGTGAGCTCTTCTTTCTTCCTCCCTCCCTCTCTCCTCTCTTCCTTCCCTTCATTCCTTTCTCCCTTCCTTTCTTCCCTCCTCCATTCCCTTCTTCCTTCCTTTCTTCTACTGAGCAAGTCTTCTGTGAGGCACTCTCTCCCCTTGGCATTCCTGACATGATACACTCCTGATGTCTCCGCTACCTCCCTGGATGCTCCTTTGCACTTTCATTTGTCAACTCCTTCTTCTCTGTTTGGTGTTGCATGGGGCTCAGCCTAGGTTGTGTCCTCAACTCTCATGCCCTTGAATCCCATCCCTAAGAGTGCAACTCCCATATTCCCATTTCCAGGCTGCACTTCTCTTTGAAACTTCAGACCCGTATAAATGGCAGCCTACTTGAAGCATCTACTTGCATATTTCTAATGTAACAAGTTAAAAAACCAACTCCTTGGCCTTCAACATTCCTTTTCCCCAAAAGCTCTTTCTCTGACATTAACCATCTCAGTAAATGATACCTCTATTCCCCCAAGATGTTACATGCCAGAGGTCTGCTCTAAAGCCTTCCTTCCCTAACCCCTACAAACAATCATCACTACCTGTTGTTTCTACACACGGGATATAATTCATCTGCTTAAATCCATCTCCACTGCCTGTCTTCTAGTCCTAACACATCATATTTTTCACTGATTACCAATTTCTTACTGGTCTGCCCAATTCAGCGACTGGCTTTCCATAATTAGTTCCTTAACATTAACAACCCTTTCCATTGAATTTAGAATGAAATGGAAAGTCTGTAAGGTAACACTGGTCTTCCAGAAGTCTTCTCAGCAAAGTTTCTTTACTCCTAAAAAGTAGACAAAGGGGAAAAAAAATGGTTTGGTTTAGTTTGGTTTGGTTTGGTTTTTTTGTTTTGTTTTGTTTTTTTGTACTCTGAGCATTTTTTAGTCTGGATGTGACACCTGAACCTGGGGCAGCTATCCAGCAAATGTGAAGGAAACAGGCATGGAAGCAAAGCTGAATCACTAAATCTCCAGACTGGAAAGAAACTGGATTCACAATAATAGCAATCAGCCCTGAGGAAGCTTCTATCCTGACACTCATTCTATCCCTAGAATTCTGTTTCTGGGAGGTGTTAAATATCCTCAATGTTTAAACTAGGTCAAGTGAGGTGTTCGGCTACCATGGATGAAAGCATCCTCACTGATAGATGGAAGATAGACCAAGACATCAGTTTAAACCTAGTGTAATGAGTCTAAATGCAAGACCACAGGAGAAAGGAGAGACGAATTACATATTTAGGGGGTGAAATCAATGGGACTGAGGTATAGAGAATGGAATTGCCACGGGGGAGAACATGAACACAAATAAGTACGATGACCATGTGATGACCACACAGTTGTGCAAACAAAATACGATAGGAACTCACGAGATTTCATTTCTCGAAAACAGGTATTAGGAAAGGATTGATGAAATAGACACATATGAGATAGAATTTTACATAAAATAGAATTTGACAGGCACCAAGGTGAAGAAATAACTCTAAGCATTTAAAAAAAAAATTTTTTGAAGGGCTTATTCCAGATTGGGGAGAGTGAAGAAGAAATGTAACAGATTTATAGGGAAAAAAAAAAAAGAGAGAGAGAGAGAAGTACCCTGAAGTTTCAGTTTAGAAGTCCAGTGCAGTATCCACTGTGTGACAAAGTCCCAAAGTTTGAGTTTAATGTGATGGGTGATTATATCCACTGAGGGTTCATTATATTTGTTGCTAGAAAAAAAATGTTTCCAGTACCTTTCCAAGAAAGATTCTCTTGTAAAGGTGCTACTTCTGCACTTCATTCTGAATTTGATGGTCTGCTAAAGCAGAATTAATTAAGAATAAACTAATTTATTAAATTAGTAATTTTGATAGACCCTCATTATTTCCTTGGTAAAAGACATAAATACTTATTTAAAGTAAAATTTTAATGATTTTGAAGTTCAAGATGACAATAGATACTATTCATTTTCCCTTACTACTTGATATTAATTTTCTGAAATGTTGTGAACCAAAAATTTAAGATCTTACTTTTTTAAAAAAAAATTAGATTAATAAGGTGAAGACCATGAAGAAAATATGTGGTGCCTTTCTAAATCATTAATTATAATTAAATAATAAAAATAGCATATAAATAGATCAATGAAATTTTGCACTTGTGAGGTTAAAAACAATGAGTTTGGTGCACAATGAACCATATAGGTTATTGCTACTTGATCATTTGTCACCTACAAATGGGACATTTCATATAGTTTAACCTAATATCCCATTGATCAGTCCATGTTTTTCAACAGATCTATTGCTGTTTTAAAATATATTGGTGAATTTTTTTCTAGCTTGTAGTAAATAACTTTCATTTAAGAGACTCAGTACTAGTGATTAAGAGCAAGCACTCAGAGCCTAGATGGCCTGGATAAAACCCTGGTTCCAATCCCCGCCCATCCTGGATTTGAACAGATCTCTTGACTTCTCTGTGTCTTAATTGCCTATTCTGTAAAATGGATATAAAAATAGTATCTACATCAAAGGATTATTTGTGAGGAATAACTATGTAATCTTCCCTAAAGTGCATAGAGCAATGCCTGGCACATAGTAAGTCCTCAGCAACTATGAGATGTTGTTGTTTTTATTACTATTATTATTTTCTTATATTCTATCCAGATATTCAACACTTAAGGAATCAGTTGTTAGGTCCTATTGACTTTGTCCTGTTCTCAGATATTCTTCTCAGGATAATAAGATAAAAAAACATCATTCGTTTATATTCATTCTATTTAATGTTACAGAATTGGGATTTTCCCATCTCTTTCTTCAAAGGAAAGTGTTAAGTACCCTCATTCCACCGATGGTGACCGAATGCCAAACTCAGTATATACTGTCTGTCCATCTGAAACCGCCTCAGTTCTTGCCTGCTTTCAACACTAGACAATGCTTGTCACAGCCAAGTTCATTTTATCAATCACTTATTTCCCTTTATGATACACTGACAAAAGAGAAATATTTCTCTTCTGCTTTCTGGGCTCCTTTCCCTTTCGATTCAACTTTTCAAATCCTACTTTTTCCAGTGGGCCTGACTGAGAAGTCACTTGCAAATCACATACAATGGTGCTGCATATTTTATATTTGCAGTAAAGTTTTACAACGGTAGATTAGCATATGCTAACATTTCCTATGAGGGAAACTGAAGTTTGCATTTGGGAAAGGGTTATATATTTTTTATCAAGTATCTTTTTTAAGACTTAAATAATAGACCCCCTCAGAAGTTCATAATAGTTATGCAATCTAATGCACTTAATTAAGGCCTTAAATAGATGAACTTTGTTCTATGCAGGACTTCAGCTAATGAAATGAGATGCACCCCCATTAGGGAGGGCAATCTGCTTTACTCAAAGGTCACCTATTTAAATGTAAATCTCATCCAAAGGCACTCTCAGAAAGCATTCCGAGTAATGTTTGACCAAATAGTTGGGCATTATGCCCCCCCAAGTTGATCCATAACATTAATCATCATATTCACCCAGAAATATAATCTTATGTGTTGAAGGCCACCTGATTACCTGATCAGTTCCCCTCGAGAGTGACTTTTGCCATGGTTAATTCGCTCTTTCCACAGTTTTGAACCTACCTTGCCTGACGAGAAGCCTATATTTATAGGCACAGTCAACATGGGTTCAGTTCTTTGATTTAGGTTCACATTAAACAAGTTCACAGATTGTGTAAATATACTTATGTTTGTGTACACAAAATTCCAACATGTTCCTTGACAATGAAAAAAATATATGAAGCCAAGGAAAATGAGCGAGTCTACAAATATTTATTGAAGGCTGCTATGTTCCTGACACTACATGGATGCTGAGGAATAGAATAATGACCATGGCAAGCTTGACTCCTGCCACAGGGAGCTTGTAGTCTGACTAGGTGTGCTTGAATGCAGCAGTCTACTCTATTAGTCCTTTATTTCTTGTGTTAGTTTTCTATGAATGCGCAACAAGTTACCACGAACTTAGTGGCTCAAAAACAATGCCCATTTACTCGGTCTTATTTTCGTGAGTCAGCAATATGGTATGAGTCCAAAGCTGGACTCTCTGCTCAGAGTATCAGGAGACTGAAAATAGATGTCAGTCAAGCTGTGAGTTCTTTTCTGTAGGTTCTGGGTGAAATTTTACTTCCGAACTCATTCTTGTTGGCAGAATCTAGTTTCTTCAGCTTATAGGACTGGGGTTTTTGGCTTCTTGTTTCTGTCAGACAGGGAGCCCTCACAGCTCCTAGAGAACCCCCTCCAGGATCAGTTATATCGTGAAAGTATAGCATATTCTCAGTCTCTCTCTCTCTCTCTCTCTCTCTCTCCCTCTCCCTCTCTCTCTCTCTTTCATTCTGTTGCCACTGAGAGTAATTCTTGCAGTATAGCAGGATTTCTCAACTTCTACGCTGTTGACATTTTGGACCAGATCAATTTTTGTTATGGGAGCTGGCCTCTGCATCGTGGGGTATTTAGCAGCTTTTCTCACTTCTTCCTACCAAAAGTCATAATAGTCCCCTTGCTTCAGTTGAGACAACAAAAACTATCTCCAACCAGTGTCGCATGTCTCTTGGGAGACAAAGAGCACCCACTGAGAACCACTGCTTCAGGGCAAGCCAATGTTCAGATGACTGCTGAACTAAGAGAGTTACATGAACCTTAGCTAAGGCAGCCATAATTTTTCTCACTCTATACTATGGAGATAGCCTCAGCAGAGAAACTGTAATCCTCATGTCCTCTTAACCAACAGAGTTTTCTTCCCCAGACAGCAGTCGGTGATGCTTCTTGCCTTTTCTCATCATGGTGTCAATCTCCCAAGCTTTCCCATCATATTTCTGTATATTAAATTAAACAATGTCCTTCCTCTCTGGGATTGTGTTATGATCACCTTGATGGAAGTTTTAAGTGTTTCCTGCCTCTTTAATTGCACACTAGTGCCCCCCCCCCCACTTGCTTTCGTTTGCTTTGCTTCTACTGAACACAATCAGTCATCGTACACGAATTTAGTTTAATTCAACAGGTGGGGCGCCTGGGCAGCTCAGTGGGTTAAGGCCTCTGCCTTTCACTCCAGTCGTGATCCCGGGGTCCTGGGATCAAGCCCCGCATTGGGCTCTCTGCTCAGTGGGGAGCCTGCTTCTTCCTCTCTCCCTTCCTGCTTCTCTGCCTACTTGTGATCTCTGTCTGTCAAATAAATAAAATCTTTTAAAAAAAAATTCAACAGGCAAACATTTTCAACATTTTATAATATCAGGACAGGTCAGGTTTCTGGGCATCTCATGTTTATCATGCATTTCTTTTTCTATCTTTTTTAAAATTTCTTTTCCCCATAATTTACATGTATTTAAATGTATTTATATTTTTTCTCCATAAGACAACAGGCTGTTTTATTTCATCCTGAATATATGTAGATCTCCCTAGTACCTGGTTTGTAGTAGTGGTTGTCAGTGAATGTTTACTGAATGAAAAAAATACGTGCGTGTTTATGTGTGTAAATGCTCACCTATACCTACGTACATGGATGTACAGACAGCATTCTAAAGAGATTCTAACACTTCTTTAACATGGAAAAGTCTGGCGTCCCCTTCAAACCAAGTAAGATGCCTGAAAGTATACACTTAATATGTATTGCTGTTGTTTCTGTTCTATGGGGGGAAAAGGGCATCTGATTGAGGCTTTTATGGTTAATAGCGTGGATGAAGAATGCTGTACTGACTTTAATGTTTGAATTCACAGCAATGGATTTGTTTTGAAAACTTGGTTAAATCAGGGAAGCAAGCAATGTCTATCTTAGTATTTCTCTCCAAGACGTAGCAGGGCTTTGTCTTTTTTAACTTTCCTGATGAAGATAAAATTTAGAAGCATATTTTTTTTAGACTTTATTTATTTGTTTGTCAGAGAGCAAGAGAGAGAGCACAAGCAGGGGAAGGGGCAGGCAGAGGGAGAAGCAGCTTCCCCGCTGAGCAAAGAGCCCAGCACAGGACTCAATCCTAGGACCCTGGGATCATGACCTGAGCCAAAGGTGGATGCTTAACCACATGAGCCACCCAGGCGTCCCTGTAAGTACATATTTTTACCAAGTGACACGAATGGCTTGAATATATTACTTGGAGCAGTTAAGTATACCGGGGACTGTAGTCGAATTGTAACAAACTCAGTTATTGTGATTAATAAGTACGCTACAGGATGCATTTTAAACCACAGCATAAAACCTGTAGAACTTGAAATAAAACCTCTCATCATTTGTTCTCTACTCTCTCAAAAGTCAATCTTGTATCCAAAAGGTAGAACATGTGGCACTGGTTGTGACCTTAAGGCAGGTTACTTATCCTCTCCATGCCTCAGGGAGCTCATCTATCAATGCTTGTAAGACCTACTGAACAAGACTGTTGTGTCTATCCATAGGAAGTGATGAACAGGTCATAGCTTTTGTCACTTAAATAATGAGATGGTGCTCATCACGATGAGTGCCCTCTTTAATGCCCATCACCCATTTAGCCCATCTCCTGCCCACTTCTACTCCACCAGCCCTCAAATTTGTTCTCTGTAGTTAAGAGTCTCTTATGGTTTGCCTCCCTCTTGTTTCCCCCTTCCCCTGTGTTCATCTGTTTTGTTCCTTAAATGCCACATATAAGTGAAATCATATGGTGTATGTCTTTCACTGACTTGCTTCACCTAGCACAGGACACTCCAGCTCTCTCCACGTCGCTGTAGATGGTAAGATTTCATTCTTTTTGATGGCTGAGTAATAGTTGATGAGCACTGGGTTTCTATGTAAGTGATGAATCACTCAATTCTACTCCTGAAACCAAAATTACCCTATATGTTAACTAACTAGAATCTAAATAAAGACTTGAAACAGACAAAAGAAGACATAAACTACCAAAGCTCATTCAAAAAAAATATATATATATGTGTATGAGACAATGCTATCTTATTAGATAGACTATAAGAGACACCCTGGTATCTGAAATGTTAAAATATGAAAAAAGTAAAGTTTTATAATCAAGGATCTAGAAAGGATATCATTCATACACTCATGCATTCGTTATTCACTCAGCAAACTATTCTGAGCACGTACCGCAAATGATCATGATAAGTTAGGTTTATTTTATTTTAGATTGTACAATTATTTACAACATTGAGCAAAATATTACAGCACTAGTTTTAATGAATCATTTCTTTATGATTTCACTTATTTTCCCTTTAGGTTAAAAAGTATCCTACCCGGGCTTTGGCATAGATGTTCAGACAGAAAGAGGGCAAAGAGCTGACCCTATGTTGAAGGCATTCACAATCTAGGAGGAAGATAGTCAAGAAAACAAATAGTTGTGATACAATGGACTTGACTCACCATTGGGAGAGCACTGAGAAGGGAGCAGCTTCCGTGTCTGCCCCAGTATGTGTGACCAAAACTATAAGGTGATTCCCCCATTTTCGCAATAAGAAGATAAAAAGGAAACATGGGGGAAAAAAAAAAGAATAATGTGCTTTGACCCACTTGAATCAATATAATTTGAGGATGATGATGAACTGGTTACTGGCTAGTTCTAATATTGATTTGTTGACGAGATTACAAAAGCTATTTAAAATATTAATTTAGGAGTGCTGCTCTTACACCATTCAAATATCCCATGAAGCAATTTCTTTTCCTAAATGTTCCTAGAACTTTGACATCAGTGTCTTTGTCACTAGAGTTGCTTATTGATGTATCATACTGTTTTTTGGATCATGTCATCTTCATTCTGCCTAAATCATTAGACGTGCAACACTTGTTTAATCTAGGTATCACTACTGAAAATTTTATCCAGTCTCATGTGCCTATTTAAACACTGAAATCATCTTTTAAAGATTTACCCTTTTCAAGTATATTTGTGATTTCCATAATATAACCACTCCCTATATTACATTTCTAAGAGGTACATAAAAGAGTTAAATGCCAGTGGCCTACACAAAATAAAAATATAATGAAATAGGTATAAAGAAAGCTAGCCCTATGCAAAATGAATTTATTATCCACATTTGCTATCCACACCCTTCACTTTTGTCTTTATATCCATTTCCCTGTGTAGAGTACACTCATTTTATGCCATACTATTTACTTAGTACCCTTATACCCTTCCTTCATCTTCCTGTATCAAAAGCTTCTCTTGGAGAAAGACAGGAAACCTGTTCTGGACATCTGTGGAACCCAACAGCAACCATGAATTAGGCCCTGTGATCACTATTTTACAGACCACAAAACTGTACCTTACGGAGATTAGATAAGTTG
Source organism: Mustela nigripes (assembly GCF_022355385.1). Classification (NCBI taxonomy): domain Eukaryota; kingdom Metazoa; phylum Chordata; class Mammalia; order Carnivora; family Mustelidae; genus Mustela; species Mustela nigripes. The sequence continues at coordinate 174,480,304 of NC_081559.1, read as the reverse complement.
TAGGGCTGGAATTTTCAGAGCAAGTTTATGGGAAAACACATCCTTGCTCTTAAGCATGACATTATATGTGGATCTAGATCTTTGCTGGGTTTGATGGGCAATATCAAGGAATTTACAATCCAACTGAGGAAGAAAGACTAGCAGATGGGGAACAAAGAGGGAAATCGTCAAGGATGTATGTAATTTTGTAGTAAGCTCATTTTGAGAATAGAGAGATCTTTGAGAGACCGAAGAGTCATGAAAGAAGGACCTTGCAAAATTACTAGAACGTGGATAGCCAATGATGGCAAATCTGGTAGTGGGAGATGTTAGAGGTAGAATGTTCATGGAGGTAGAATGTTCAAGATCATAAAGACTAAAACAAGGAGAGGTTCCAGTTATAGGAAATAAGATTGGATATGGCTAAAGAGCTTCTATATGAAAGACTCGGTGTCAGACAGAGATTAAACCAGATGTGATAGTCCTTGTTGGTTATGGTGTGCTGTAGGTTTTGATATGATGAAAAAGATACATATCAGAAAATTCATCCGGAAGCCATATACAGGATGGACTGAGTTGGTGACACGATAGAAGAGAAGCCAACGAACAGGCTATTATCGTAATCCAGGTGTGGAATGATGATGGCTTGGACTTTTTTTCCTCTTATGTAAAACTCACGGCAAAAACCACGTCTGTGAAGCCTTTCATAAAAATAATACAAAAACATGGCCTTGCCAACTTGGAGATTACCAGTTTAACTGGACAGAGGCCATGGACTGGTGAGTCAGCAGAGACATTTTAAACAATGCATTCGAACAGTCTCACTTTGTATTCAGCTGTGGTATACCTGGAAGGTAGGGTAAGGTTATTATCAAATACTGTGCTAAACAATTCGGCGATGCCCCAGACCAGCCATTCCACCTATAAAACTATAGCCTATGACCCAACCACCCAATGGAATTATATGTTGAGAAAATAGTAATCTACTGTTATACATTAACATCAGTAGGTTCCACTAATTGAAAAAAGGTTTTTATCAAGAAAACAACAGCTTCTGTGGTCACTCTCAAATTACAGGGAAAATCCCTCAATTTGCTGTCATGGACAATGTCTTTAATTTAGGAAAATGGAAGAAAAAGATTGAATGTTGTGAAGCATTCCAAATGTTTTGGGATTCACATTCTTTTCTATTTGCTTTTTCAGAATGTTTCTGCCTGTGTGCTCTGTTTACTAATGTGGACAGTGTAATAAAGGCTTCCAGGATCGTGGTACAGCTTCCTATTTGTATTCCACAGGGTAGAGAGCATCTACTTTAGAAGCCTATATGGCTAAGCACCTGAATTTATTTAGATGCTCCTGGAATTTCAGAAAACCTAGCACTTCTCTCTACTCTATCCCTTTAGATCTTAGAAAGAGGCAGAATTTACACTTACCTAAAATAATCCCCTGAGGAGGAACCATCGCTCTAGGACTCATGCCTCCTGAACCAGCATCTCACGCAATCTGAGAGGCACACTCTGCTGTTAGTTTGCAGTCATTCTTTAAGAAATGAGACGAAACAATATGGACCTCTGAGGACAGTGATGGGGGAGAGCTGGCGGAGGAAGTGGGGAACCTGAGTCCTTCGGCCACAGAGATTGTTCCATACAGACCAGTGCTGTCCAACAGAAGCCACACGAGAGCCAGAATGTGAGCTGCCTATGTAATTTCAAATTTTCCTGGACCCACATTTAAAAAGGAAAAACAAGCAGGCAAGATTCACTTTAAGAATACATTTCATTTCATCTGATAGATCCAAATTACCATTATTTCAACAAGTAATCAATAGAAACACAATTTATGTATATTTTATGTTCCTTTTTGCACAAAATCTGGTCTCGATTTTACCTCTTCAGCACATCTCAATTTCGACTAGCCACATTGGAATTACTTAATAACTACATGTGGCTCGTGGCTGCCGGAGTGTACCCTCACTTTTCACAAAACCACTTAATGCAGAAAAGGTGTTCTCATTCAGATGGAAGAATGTTCTATCACTGAGATAAGCTCATCAAAGTTGAAGAAGGAGAAAGAGAAGGAAGGGAAGAAAATTTTACAATCATGTTCACCTCCTGTTTAAGTTTCTTCTCATGAGCAAATTCTCTCCTGCTGGAGACAGAAATCTTCCAAATGAGGACACAAGAGTTAGCGTGAATACTGATGTCTGATGAAGTGTTGACTGGCGTACACCGAAACCAGCAGAGCAAGATTTCCATAAAGTCAGATTTATTTCATTTAGAATCCTCCCTTTTTGTGTGTCAGGATGCCATTACTTCTATTAAATAACAGTGATAATAAATGGTCGATGGGTGTGTTTTTAATGTCTCCTCTGGCAAGATAAATTTTGGCAAGTATATCCTGATCCTGTACTTTTAAAAATGATTCTTCGAAACGTGGAAATCATGCAAGTCAGTCTAGAGACAACGGCTGAAGGTACGGAGACCTATTTTGGGAATCTGGAGCCCAGCGTCCAAGTTCTGTTCCTGCTAACCAGCACTTTGCATGGCCTGAATCTGAGCCTCTCTGGTCCTCACGGAGTCATCTGTAAAGTGAGGGATTTGGGTCTGATTACCGCTGAGGCGGATTAAACTTCTCTGGTTTATGACTCAGCTGAGGTCTTTCAGTGGGGCAGGGACAAGACACTAAGGCAGCATAAGAAACTGATTCCGAACTAGTATGTATTTTCACCAGAGGCGAATTATGCGATCCCTGTTTGAGAAACTCCTCCTTGAAAGCCTATGAAAGGAAATGTGCTACATAAATAAATGATCATCAAAGGAAAGATTTGCTTCTAAAATACAACCTGTATGTACATGGTGATGTAGGCATGTAATACCTTCTGAGTCATGCCCTCAAAGCTGCCCCATCTCCTGATGTGACTAATACACCTTTCCCCAATCCTTATGGGAAGCTACATTATGGTTTTGGCAGTTAAACTGATTGATATTTGGCTCTATCATTTTAATACTTCTATAAAATACCTGTTTAACCTGTTCTAATCTGTTGGTGAGTAGGAGTTGAAATAGTTTCCAATAAGTGAACTGAAATATTTTTTTCTTGATTTATTACTTCGGGTTGGAAGGAAGAAGAATTGAGTTCAACATACCGTAGCATTTATTTGAATATATTGTCTTCAAAATATAACTGAAAATCACCCAGTGTTCAGTAGTATTGATAGTTCGCTCAAGTCGGTAGTCTTAAATATGAAGCACCTGTAGAAATTTGCATGGCTTTCAGTCTGAATCTCGCCACCGGGCACTACCTGGCATTTCATAGTATTAGTCCACGCCAAAGCTTTTGAACTGATCTTTTGTTCTTAAACTTCTTTGAAAATCTGCTGGTGCCCAGTTTTCACAAGTGGAACCAGCTTTATCATGTTGAAGGGTGGTGGGCTTACTGTTTGTTTGGTTGGTTGGTTGTCTTAAAGTTTATGTGTGGGGGCGACTGGGTGGCTCAGTCGTTAAGCATCTGCCTTTATCTCAGGTCAGGATCCCAGGATCCAGGGATCCAGCCCCACACTGGGCTCCCTGCTCCTCAGGGAGCCTGCTTCTCCCTCTCCCACTCCCTTTGCTTGTGTTCCCTCTCTCGCTGTCTCTTCCTCTATCAAATAAATAAATAAAATCTTTAAAAAAATAAAGTTTATGTGTGGCTATTATTTATGACTCCAGGTTTTTTGAAGGTATGCCCTACTCTTCATCTCAGAAGAAAAAAATTGTCCTCAAATATAATCAAGAGCCACACCCAAAAACAAATTCTAAGTGCTGCAAATTCCTGTGAAGAAAATATAAATGGAAAATACAAGTATTAAAAGTGAGGTTTTTCCCCCCAATAAAACTCTCTAAACTCACCTTCCTCCTCTGATGTTTTCCTATTATAGAGCACACTTCCCAATATAGACCTTCAGCTACGAAAGAGATAAATTTAGCTTGATTTCTATTTACCTTAAAAATATTTAGACCTTAAAGGAGTCAGGGTCAATAATTTTTTTTTTAAAGATTTATTTATTTATTTGACAGAGATCACAAGTAGGCAGAGAGGCAGGCAGAGAGAGAGAGAGAGAGAGGAGGAAGCAGGCTCCCTGCTGAGCAGAGAGTCCGATGCGGGGCTCGATCCCAGGACCCTGGGATCATGACCTGAGCCAGAGGCAGAGGCTTTAACCCACTGAGCCACCCAGGTGCCCCTCAACAATTTTTAAATAAAAGTTTCTATGGTTTCAGAAAGCGTGAAAATTCTGTGTAGAAGTTGAGAAATGTTATTTACTAAAACACAGGCTAATCACATTATCTCTTTTCTCATTTGAGAAATAATGAGCTACCCTGTCTTCATAATGAGTAAGAATTCTGTTATTTGGGATTTACATGTATGCTTAGGAGCTGAAAAAACAGCTCAATTCTAACCCTTTAAAATAAAGATGAAAAAATTAATAGACAAATCAGTTCATATAATTTTTCTCTGCCACACTAAATTTTTAGTTGATAAAAGTAACAGATTATATTACACGTACACGAACATATATTATGAAAATATAGAAATATACTATTTTCTGGAACTCTAATATTTAACATTTCAGCAAAAGCAGGGAAGTAAACCAAATCTTTTTTTTTTTTTCCTGAGTTACTTAAAACAATTCCTCTTGGTGATTTAGATTAGAATTAAATATATGTTTCTAATGTGCCTTTTAAAATCTGAACAGATGATTTCTTTCTTCTGAGCTGTTGAAGATAATGAAGCCATTTTTGCAATAATAAATCTCTTCTTTGCAAGTATTTGTCCACCAGTAATGAACAAGTTAGACTATCTTAGCATTTGTTAAAAAAAAATTCCACTTTCTCTTAAGCATATGAGTTATGTTATTGAATCTGGAATTAATATTACTGAAGTAATCACATTTAATCCTTTGTAGAAACAAGAGGAAGAATAGAACATAACTGATCATTTCCTTGGTTCTTCCAAAACGATATTGGCAATACACTTAAAAACTGAATTGCCTAATAATTAATGAGGCTCATGACTGTTCATCCAATAAACATTTGTTGAGCAGCTTCTTTTCACGGATTTGTCCCTTCATTTGTCCCATCAATACTTTTTGAGTACCTACTATGTATCGGTCATTGTGTTGGCCACCCAGAATGTGTCAGCAAAGAAGACCTCGCTGGCCTTGCCTGCTTGGAACTGTAGTTGACTCTACTGTAGGGAGAGTCACCACTGTTAGATAAGTGTGCCTGTGATGAATGTCCTAAAAGGCAAGGGAAAATTTAAATGAGAGTTTACAATAGGTGTACCTGACCTGGAAAGCAAAGTCAAAAGATTCTCGTAAGGAAGTGACATGTAAGCTAAGAAGTAAAGAAGAAATAGGAGTTACTGTTAGGTTGCAAGAGTAAAAAAGAGAAGAGAGAGAACAATCTAGACAAGAAACCAATAAGGGTTGCACGTCCTGAATCCCGAGAGATGGTGGAGCATCTGGAAAGTTGAGCAGAGTGAGGGGCTACGTAAGATGAGGTCTCCAAGAGCTAGTACCAGTCAGATTGGTAGTTCAGGAATGATATCAATTTTGTGTTTTATTCCAAGTACAACAGGAAGCCAGAGAAGGGTGTACAGAGGGAGATTCTGAGAAAGTCAGTCTCAGGAAGAAGTGTGGAGGACAAAGTGAAGAGAGACAAGAGTGGAAACCAGGAGCCTGTTCTGAGTTACGGCAGAAGTGTAAGAAATCGCTTGGACCAGAGACATGGCTGTGAAGATTGAGAAATGGGATAGATTCTCGATAATTCGAATATAGTCTCAGTGGGAGCAGTGGGATCTAGCTATATTACCTTAGATATGGGGATAGACATAGTGTCCTAGATTTCTGGCTTAGGTACCACGGTGGATGGTGGATTTTTGAGGAAGCTGGATGAGGAAGACAAATTCTGGGGAAGTCAGATGAATTGACTTTGAACATGTTGCTTTTAAGGTGCCTGTGAGACACTCAATTGTTGATGACAAGTAAGCATTTGAAAACATGATCTGGGGCTCAGAAAAGAGGTCTGAGCTGGAGATATAAATTTCAGATTTGCTTTTATGGATGGTAATTGAAGCCATGTGAGTATCTGAGATTGCCTAACAAGAATGTGCACATAGTGAGCAGGCTACAAGTTACAGGACAGAGCTCTGAGAAACTCTACTGTCTAAGGGTCAGAAAGAAGAAGATCAAGAAGAAACTGAGAAAAGGTAGTCTGGGTCATAGAAAGAAAACCAAGAGAGAAGAGAGTTTGGAAGAGAAAATTGATGCACAGTGTTGAACTCTGCCGAGAGGTCAATTCAGGTACGTGGTATGTAGGAGAAATTGCGCTGAGTCCTCTGACAACTACAGAGACGTCAAGGCATGAACCTTACCTTTCAAGAGCTAACTAGCCAGTGTGGGGAATGGGCACATAATTGACCTCCAAAGAGAGTAAAGCACAGAAGTACTGACTCAGTTAGATGCAGACACTTGGAGATTAAGGAAAATTTGATGTTATTGTCTAAAATATTTTACAAAATTTGTATTTTAAAAATTTAGACAAATTTCATACTTGAACACATTTTCAAGGTATTCACTTTGAAAATGGTACTAAGAAAAATACTAGTTTACTTTGTGGTTTTTTTTTTTTTTTATTTTTAAAAACTTTTTAAAAATTTACTTTGTGTATGCATCATTTGGCTGGCAGAGAGCCACTGTATATAACAAAGAAGAAATACTTTCCCGCTCCGGAATCAGAGCGTTTTTGACCCTGGCCCAATAACTCAGGTGCATCTTAGCTTATTCAGAGAAGAGTTTCAGGATCTGTTTCTTCTGGAGTTGGCTTTGCCCCATCCTGGCCACTTCATAGAGATCCAGGAATTTGGCCTATGAAAGATTGGACCTTAAGGCAAAGGAAGATATTGTTCTTTCCTCTTCAGGGTGACAAAATAGCCCATCTGTTAAAATGTTCAGCAATAGCTGGGACAAATGTCATAGACGTTTAGTAATTCAAAATTGGAGATAATTTGGACACACTGTAATTCAGTTATTACTTCAATTATAAGTAATTATTTAAAAGTTGTTCTCAAATATTTACACATTTTATATGTATATATCTTACTGTAATATAATTTTTTATAATTCACATTTAATCTTTCAAAGGAAAGTAATCAGAAAGTTCTTTTTAGTGAAATATTATATTAGCAATTTTCATTAAATAAGGATCTCCTTCTAACTTAACCTTCATTTTCACTTGTTTTCACATTTGTTTTAGCTAAATTTCTGGTAGTTAAGTATATTTTGTTGGTTTATTTGGTTTTATTGTTGTTTGTTTTAAGAACACCTTTGCTGTGTGCATGAGATATTTTTGTAATTTTCTTTTAATACTTCTTAGTATCATACTAGAAAATGCTTCATGCTTAAGAGCAATGATTACATTTCATTAAGATAATTTAATTTAAAATATTCATGAATTAACTAGAATTTCTCTTTATTTTTATGATAAATGGGTGAAGCTTTACAGACTATAATCAAAATTCCCAAATTAATTTAAATGCCTTGAGAGACTTTGTCTTGGACACACTTTGATTTTATCTTACTGTGGCAGGTAATAGGCAAAAGACATTTTGATAACCTTGCTGTTATTAAGATATTCTCCTAGGCTATAGTCTTCCTCTCCACCTTCTTCAGCATGTTGTGAGTTATTACAGTAACCTGAAAATATCTGAAGCTTTAAAAGGAACATTTTTTTAAAAAAATTAAATTAATTTAACTTTTTTCAGTGTTCCAAAATTCATTGTTTATGCACTATTTAAAAAAATACTGGTTTTTTTGAGCATCATGAATTCATATAAACTATACAAATTTCAAAGAAATTGGGCAAGCCTTTATATTTATAGATGTATGTGTTTAATGAGGTTGTTGTTCTATATATTTTGATGAGAGTTCACTTTAGGTGGCATTTAAGTTTATTTTTACATGAAAAAAAAATTCCAGGAACTAAAATTTATTTTCTTTACCATATATTCTTTTTTTTTTTTTAAGATTTTATTTATTTATTTGACAGAGAGATCACAAGCAGGCAGAGAGGCAGGCGGGGGCGGGGGGAAGCAGGCTCCCTGCTTAGCAGAGAGCCCGATGCAGGGCTCGATCCCAGTATCCTGAGATCATGACCTGAGCTGAAGGCAAAGGTTTTAACACACTGAACCACCCAGGTACCCCACTTTCTCATATATTTGAAGAAAGTATCCTTTTTCTTTCTCTGGGAAATTTTTTATTGACACTTCAGAGTATCTGTCATGAGAATTTATATTTATCAGCTTTCTTAGTGCTTTTTAAATTTAATCCCCAGCTATTTTGTCATCAGCAAATAGCCATATTCCTAACAACCCACTTTGGGTTTAATTCACATGTCAGAGATTCAACACGTGTGGTTTCCTCTGGGCTCCACTGTTTTTGACTCAATATATAAAGAGCTAAAGGAATGCAGGTGCCAGACATTCGGATTCATTCACTGAAAGATGCTAGAGAGAGCCAGAGGAAGGGGGAAGCAGCACAAAACGGTTTGTATGAGATGATCTGGTTTTTGCTTAAGAAAAAAAAAAGGTGGGGGAATTTTTCTATATGTTTATACATTTGTGTGATAGGGCAGTAAGATTGGAGGTGATACTGTCCAACCTTCTCTATATTTTCTATTATGTTGAGTTACTTTTACAGTAAAAAATACATATTTTTTTCATTTTAGGGAAAGATGATATACTCACTAGGAGGTGGGATGGGGAGTCCGTTCCATACCAAATTTGAAGATTAACTATAAAGAACAATTTTGAGCAAGAAACAGCGGGTACTATTTTGTTCACATGTTTTTAACCTTTAAAAATGACCATATAAACCTGAATTCTATTGCATTTTTGAGTCTTATAAATAAGACTGTCAAATCAATACTGCATATTGATTTTATAGATTTTAGTTTTCAATTTTCAAATTTGAAAATATATGCTTTCCTTCACAAATTTGAAAGAAATTTCTACAGTGTTCATTGGTATGTGTGGAACATCATTTTTAAAACCGAACTTTCCCTGCCACACAGAGACATTCTAGAATATTCTTAAATTATAATATTCCAGACTATTCCATATTCCATGGAAAAAGTTATTTATGGTAAAAGTGAAAGTAGACAGCAAGCAATTGGTCCTAGACATTCAAAGCAATGGTTTCCAGAGGCTCCTTCCCTAAAACATTTACTAATCTCTATATTTGTGTCTCTCAATCTAACACAAAGTTTTTCCATAAATAATGGTAAAATATAACTGAAAAAATTACAATATTCCTTAATCAATTCCACTCACTCTTACTCTCTTCCTGCCTTTCCCCAACTCCTTCTTATCTTTCTCCTTTCACTGTTGCTCTTGAGTATTCCTAAGAAACTCTTGGACGGAATGGAAAGAAATTCAAGTTAGACGACTTGGACTTGACTCATGTCTTTGCCACTTACCAAGTGAATTACCTTGAGTATCAATTAACCTTTCATGTAATTGTCTCAGCTTCCTCATCTGCAAAGCAAGGATAATAGCACCTGCCTTAAATGGCTCACTGCGTGGTTGTAAGGATCAAATTATAGGATATATGTATACTATAAAGTAATGTACATGGAAGAGACATTACTATGATTATTAATATTATTTTTAGTAAGTTTAGGAAGGTTGTTAATCGAGATTGTGTTATCCTTTGGTTGTCTTTGTCTCAGACTGCAGAAAATAGACCATTGAGAATTTTGTAAATTAAGGTTTTAGTAATATAGATAGAACATCACAGTTGTCTGGATAATGAAGTAACAGGAAGGTTGGAGGGAAGTATGAAATATGTAAATATTAACGCATGTGCAGACATGAGAAATTGAGTTTCACACTAACAGGATCCATGTATGTACCCCACTCTGGCTGTGGAAATTGCAGAGGCAAGTTTTCTTTAGTTTATTTCAAAAGTGCCAGGGTATACAATTCATTTCTTTCTCTGTGTCTTAATTTGTAAAAGGGAGTTAACAATATCTAACTACAGGATATTATGTGGGTATTGCTCTGTGGTATTAAAGAAGAAGTTAATCTTGGGGTGCCTGGGTGGCTTAAAGTGGCCTGAGTGGATTAAAGCCTCTGCCTTTGACTCAGGTCATGATCTTAGGGTCCTGGGATCGAGCCCCGCATTGGGCTCTCCGTTCAGCGGGGAGCCTGCTTCCCTTCCTCTCTCTCTCTCTACCTGCCTCTCTGCCTACTTGTGATCTCTGTCAAATAAATAAAATCTTAAAAAAAAAAAGAAGAAGAAGTTAATCTTAACACCAGTTCAATAGATTGAACCCAACAAATATCAACTGATTAGTGACTACATGTGATACAGAAACTACTAAAACATAAGATGTAATCCTTGGAACAGCACATTTGAAGGAATCAAATTTAACTGTGTCAAATTCCAAAAGTTTTCCAGGAAGACAAGATAATGATGTAAGTAATTTGGTTTGACCATCAGGTAGGGTTATCATTGTGGTATTTGACATGGGTCTCAAAGGATTGTGATAAAGAAAATAAAAAGGAAGCATCCATATATTTACTCATTTGAAATCCATTGTGAGCATATTTTTGGCCATGCATTGTGCAAGGGGCTGAGGACATGATGGCGAAGAAACCACACATTATTGTCAGTAGGGAGTAAGACCAGGAGGTGAACACAAGGCACCCCATTCAGTTCAGTGGGAGATACAAGAAGAGAGATTGGACTCAAGTGTTGTAGGAATAAGGACACATTGAAAAGGACACAATGGTCATGAAGTCTTATCACCTATCTGCTCCTGGGGCCATCTCTTCTTCTAGCTTAGAATTTAATAGTAGACCACCCCTACTGTCCTTTTCAGATGTCCTTTTAATCTGATGGCAGAGTACAGACTGGATTGAGGTGATTTTTAATGCCCAGGTGCATATTGAGACTATGGAGATGTAAAACATTTTCCGTATATTCTTTCCTTTAGTCATCACAATGGTACTTAGAGGTAGGTGTTGTAATTCCAGTTGTAAAGATGAAGAAATCAAAGCTCAGAAAAGTAAAATGACTTATTCAAAGCTGTGGAGTTGATAGGTGGCTGCACTAGGATTTCAGTCCATGTGCCAAGTCTGTGATCTTGAACTCTGCCCGACACTAAATATCAGGGAGAAAGAAAGTGAGCAGATAGAACCCAGTCATCAGCCTTGACTCTTGACACTGACCATGTGGTGTCCCTCCATTCTGTTCACTCATTTTCACAATAGGGATTTGGTTAGAAACTACATGGTTCATTCATACATTATTCATTGGTTCCTCCCTTCAACCAATCTTTATTATGTGAAGTGCAGCACTAGGGGTTTGGATACGAGATAAATAACACAGAATCTTGTCTTTAAAGAGCTTAAAATTTAGTTGAGGAGGCAGAGGAGTAAACAGGCTAGTTCAGGGCACTGAGGTAAATGCTATGTGGGAGTGAAGAAGAGGATCCGTTAGGAACAAATGGGAGAAGCCCCTGATTCACACTTGGGGACAATCAGGGAAGGCATGTGGGAGGAGCAGCTTCTGCTATGAAAGAAGAATGAGAAAGAAAAGACGTACTAGCCAAGGGGAAAGAAGTGAAGGCAAAGGAGATAAACATGGAGGCCAAGGGCATATGGAATATTGTTGGGCCTGTAAGCTGTTTAGTACAGTCACCCACTAGGGTTATCCTAGTGGTGGTCAGAGAGGTAAGTTCCAGAGATAATCAAGGGCTAGATCAGGAAGAGCATCTCATCCTTTTGGAAAAATGAAACTTACCCATTACTAGTAGGAGTGTACTTTTAGCCAAGTCTTTAAATAGTTTATTACTATTAAATATTTATTAAATGCTTTGAAATCATCTTATCTTTTTTTTTAAGATGTTATTCATTTATTTGACAGAGACAGAGATTACAAGCAGGCAGAGAGGCAGGCAGACGAAGAGGGAGGAAGAAGTAGGCTCCCCACTGAGCAGAGAGCCTGATGTGGAGCTCGATCCCAGAACCCTGAGATCATGACCTGAGCCGAAGGCAGACACTTAACCCGCTGAGCCACCCAGGCACCCTCATCCTACCTTTTGATTTCATACCTACGACACTGAGAAATTTCACTAAGGGAAATAATTGAATTGTAAGCATATACTTTTAAGCACAAATGTATTCATGGAAGCTTTATTTTGAATACTAAGTTTTATAAACACCTAAATGCTTAACAATGAAGGGATAATTCAGCCAATTATGGTACTTCAATATGAATGTATTATATATATATATGACTATGATATATAATCACTATATAGAGTTGTTCCTCATTATTTGTGGATTCAATGTTCACAAATTGGTCTACTCAGTCGCAATAATCTGCAACCCCAAATTCAATGCTCATAGCAATTTACAGTCATTCACAACATGCCGAAAGCAACAAAAAAATTCGAGTCCCTGGAGACACATGTTCTGAGCTGAGTTATAAGCCAAGCAATGTTCTGTCTTCTCGTTTCAGCTCTCATAGAGTAAACAAGCATCCCTTACACAATAAACTTAATCCCACATTTTTTACATTTTTGTGCTTTTTGTTAGTGATTTTCCTGTTTAAAATGGCCCCAAGAGTAGGGCTAGAGTGCTGTATACTATTCCATAGGGCAAGAAGGCTATGGTGTGCCTTACAGAGAATCTTATGTGTAACATAAGATTCGTTTAAGCATGAGTTACAGAGCTGTTGACTATGAGTTCGATATCAATGACTCAATAATATATTTTAAATAAGGTGTCTTATTTTTAAAGATTTTATTCATATATTTCACAGAGAGATAGCACAAGCAGGCAGAGCAGCAGACAGAGAGGGAGGGAGAAGTAGGCTCTCCACTGAGCAGGGAGCCTGATGCAGGGCTCAATCCCAGGACCCTGGGATTATGACCCGAGTCGAAGGCAGATACTCAGTTGGTTAACTGAGCCACTCAGGCACCCCAAATAAGGTGTCTTTAAACATAAACACACATAACACAAGATTATGTATTAATCAGTTGTTGAAACTTTTGTGACCAGGGGTTCACAGAAATCTAACCCTCTATTTCCCCTATGAACAATGTTCCAATATTCTCTAATTCAGTGTTAACAGTAACTTGATAGAACACAACTAGCTCAAATAATGGCTGTGTTTGTGTGTGTGTGTGTGTGTGTGTGTGTATGCACAACATATGTGGGTGTCCACACACAGACACACATTATTCAAATATTAACTTACTGTGTATACTATTTGCATCATAGAATAATAATTTTCTCATCAACTTTTGTGATATTTTCTGTGGCCTATACCCCCAAGTCTGAACAAAACAAGATTGGAAACCCTTAAATATGGGATCTGCTATATTTTAACAACATATTAATCTCATAATGAAAGAATAATGCAACTAACTAGTAATGAGTTTAGATATTTAATTCTACTTGAAACAAGCAGGGTGGATATAACTGGAAGACTCTCATTTGAGATTGTGTTGGAAGAAGACAAGAGCTAGAGTCCATATCCTTTTAAGATCCCCTGTGAGGAAGGCTGAGACGCTGGTTACCTCATAAGACCAGCCTCCTTTAACCTCACACTCCTCTGTAAATTATGTCAGCTTTGCTGATGTCACAAAGTTGAGCTGATGAGTATCTCAATTCTAAATTTGTATCTCTTGGACAAAGTCCATGTGAGAAGGGTGATTTCCAGAAGGGATAATATGTAATATTTTAAAGATAACCTAGAGAAAAATCATTTTTGCCTTGGTGTATGCATATCAAAGGCCCCTGAAAGACAGACTAAAAATAAAATCAGCTGACTGGGATAAAGCCTTGATAACACACATACACACAGTTTATGATGGCGGGACATGAAACACAAGACACACCCGGTGGCAACAGGATTAATCAAAGGAGTCCTTCAGGTTCCTACCACATGGGCACAGATAGCAAAAGAAGATTCAGTGGGTTCTTCTAACCATCTACTTAGGACACTTTATTCTTGTTTATCTAAGCAGCAAATGTTGTGCTGTCGGTTACATGGCGGGATCAGAATGGCCTGGTTTGGATTAACAAAGGAGAATCTTGACAAGGAAACCACACAGTGTGGGAGGAGTCCACAGAGGGTCTGTGCACCATAGAGCTCATAGAAATCAAATAAATCGACTTCCTTTTTATTCCCTTCTTTTATGGGAGTGCACCAGTGTGGAGGCAGAACTTAAGATTGCTCCTGGGAGCAGCTATCTAAGAGGGGATTCCCTCTGTCATTTCTATTCAAAGTATTAGCATAATTCCTCAAGCACAGACTCTCTAAGATACCTTGAGTTATTTATTAGTATTTAAAGAGGTTATTTGGCATGAAGCATGGAGTATAATTCTTAAAAGGAGCTGACAGCAGAATACATTTGTTAACTAGAAAGACATGTCTAAACTTTGCCAAAAGAAATACTGTATGCAACAAGCACTCTTGATGGGGAGGGTGTGTGTGTGTATGTGTGTGTGTGTGTTTGTGTGTGTGTGTGTGGTTTTTTTGTTGTTCTTCAAAACCCACTTACATACCCCACCCCTGTGTCTTGGGCCCATATTTGAATGAAGTACTAATAATAAAGGAAAGAAAGACTTGCAATGGCCATGAAGTCTTATCACCTATCTGCTCCTGGGGCCATCTCTTCTTCTAGCTTAGAATTTAATAGTAGACCACCCCTACT